>NW_026909024.1:67500-85000 GCF_033115175.1 Lepus europaeus | reverse complement strand
AAAATTCACCAAACATGATTACTTATTTCTTTAGTGCAAGGCAGAGCATCAGAAAAATCTAAAATTCCTACGCCATTATCTAACTCTTCATTCATTCATTCATTCATTCACTGAAAGGCAGACATCTCAGTTCAAACACGATTATCTATGATCGATCGATCGATCAAAAAAATCACGAATCAAAAGCAATTATTGATTTGTTTATTGTGAAGCGGAGTACCAGAAATGCCATGATTCAAACATGACTATTTCAGGGCTGGTGCTGAACACCAAAAGTGATTGTTGATAGCAAGGCAGAGCATCAGAAATATCCCACACCCACTCATGTCTCTTTCACAGATTTACATTTGCACTTGGGCGACATGGTACTGTATTCCCATCCCACACACATTAGCAGGGAGCTGGATTTCATGGAGTGCAGCCGGGACTCAAACTGCTGCTTTCTCCATCCATAGGGATGCCTATGTCAGGGGTGGGGGTGGTGTGTGCACGACCATGACAAGCCCCAGATGGGACTTTTTTTTTTTTTCCTTAATCAAGGTTGGTATCACGGATGGACATCTTCCTTATAATCCTAATTTACAGTCATCGATGCCACTGGATGGGGGCCGCGGCGGGGTGTGGTGGGGTGCGGTGGGGCGCGGCGGGGCGGGGCGGGGCGCGGCGGGTGGGAGAAGTCATTTGAACTCAAAATGGAGTCTTTAGTGCCAGAGTGTCAGGAGCCATTTTGAATCTAAAAGGAAGGTCAATAGGTGCAGAAATTGAACACTGGGTGGCGGGTCAGCACCCAGGTCTGCTCAATCGTAGTGATCTTTGGAAAGCTGAAAATGCTAAGGGTGAAAAACACCGGAGTGAGGCAGTTGGGGAGGGGGGTGTCATTATGCCCTGGTGAGTTACGTTTGGGATGCCTGCCGCTTTGAGTTCTGCTTGGCTGCTCTGCTTAACATACAGCTTCCCATGAATAGGTCCTGGGAGCACCTTTTCCTTATATGAAGGGAGAGAGATGACATAGATAGGAGAGCCAGGAACCAGTGGATGAAAACAATCTCCCTCCCTCCCTCCCTCCCTCCCTCCCTTCCTTCCAACACGGCTATCTATCTATCTATCTATCTAGAGCATCCGGAAAAAAAATCACAATTCAAAAATGAATGTTGATTTATTTGGAGGCAGAGCATCAAAAAGTACCAATTCAAACTCTGTCATCTATCTATCTATCTATCTATCTATCTATCATGAGGCAGAATGCCCAAAAAAATCACGATTCAAAAATTTTCCTTCCTTCCTTCCTTCCTTCCTTCCTTCCTTCCTTCCTTCCTTCCTTCCTTCCTTCCTTCCAAGGCAGAGTACCAGAAAAATCATGCATCTGGACTCAAAATGGAATCTTTCCTACCAGGATAGCGGAGCCCTTTTGAATCTAAAAGGAAGGTCAGTAGGTGCAGAAATTGAACACTACGTGTTCTAAATCAATCAAGCCATCTTAAGAAATAAGTGCCCCACAGTAGGTGGGACTGGACCAGGTCAAGACATTTTAGCAAGAAGTAGGAAGAGCCCACACTCTGATATAAGATGCTAATGTTCCAAGTGGTATTTTATTTATTTATTTTTTAAGTACTTCTCCAGGGTACCTGTCTTCAGAAATTTTTCTTTCATAAGATCTATTTATTAGGTAGGAAGGAAGGAAGGAAGGAAGATTGCTTTTTTTTTTTTTTTAGTTATGTATTGGAAACAGTTATAGAGAGGCAGAGACAGAGACAGAGACAGAGTCTTCCATCCCCTGGTTCACCTCCAGATGGCTGCAATGGCCGGAGCCATGCTGATCCAAAGCCAGGAGCCAGGAGCTTCTTCCAGGTCACCCACATGGGTGCAGGGGCCCGAGGAGGACTTGGGCCATCTTCTGCTGCCTTCCCACACCATAGCAGAGAGCTGGATCGGCCCCAATACAGCGCAATCTTTATTTTTAAAAAAAAATGTTAAAAGATTTATTTATTTGGGGCGGGCGCTGCAGTGCAGCGGGTTAATGCCCTGGCCTGAAGCACCAGCATCACACAGGAGTGCCATCAGATGGAAGACCTCTCTCTGCCTCTCCTCTCTCTGTGTGACTCTGACTTTCAAGTAAATGAAAAACTCTGAAAAAAAAAATAGATCTATTTATTTATTTATTTACTTACTTACTTACTTACTTATTTGAAAGAGTTACACAGAGAGAGGAGAGGCAGAGAGAGTGAGAGAGGTCTTTTGTCTGATGGTTCACTCCCCAATTGGCTGCAATGGCTGGAACTGCGCAGATCTGAAGCCAGGAGCCAGGAGCTTCTTCTGGGTCTTGCATGGGGGGGTGTAGGGGCTCAAGGACTCGGGCCATCTTCCACTGCTTTCCCGGGCCATAACATAGAGCTGGATTGGAAGAGGAGCAGCCGGGACTCAAAACTGGCACACATAGGGGATGCTGGCGCTTCAGGCCAAGGCGTTAACCCGCTGCACCGCAGCAGCGCCGGCCCCCAGTGCAATCTTTCTTAAAAAAAAAAAAAAAAAAAAAAAAAAAAAGAAAGAAAGAAAGAAAGAAAGAAAGAAAGAAAAAAAGAAAAAAAATCTCAAGGGGACTCGGCTCAGCTGTGACTCCGTGATCTGCTAATATGAGATCTATTTCCAGTCCCTCCTCTTCCATTTCCAATCCAGCTCCTTGCTAATTCACCTGGAAAGCCACGGGAAGATTGACCCACTACTTGAACCAGCTGGGAGATGTGGGACAGATGAAACTCCTGGCACCTGCCTCCTGGATTTGCCCTGGCCACCCAGAGCCCATCCAGCAGATGGAAGACCTCTGTTTCTCTCCCAACCCTCAGCCAGTTACCCCATACCTTTTCCACATACATAAGGATAAATTAAATTTAAAAAGAATTGGCTAACTAAGTCTCTGAAAAGGGGGGGAGGGGGATGGGCTGGCCCTGGGCATAGTAGGTTAAGCATCTGCCAGTGTGTGTGGCTCCATGCTCTGATATGAGATGCTGATGTCCCAAATGGTGTTTTTTTTTTTTTAATTTATTTATTTTTTTGACAGGCAGAGTAGACAGAGAGAGAGAGACAGAGAGAAAGGTCTTCCTTTGCCGTTGGTTCACCCTCCAATGGCCGACGCGGCTGTCGCGTTGTGGCCGGCGCACCGCGCTGATCCGAAGGCAGGAGCCAGGTGCTTCTCCTGGTCTCCCATGGGGTGCAGGGCCCAAGCACTTGGGCCATCCTCCACTGCACTCCCGGGCCACAGCAGAGAGCTGGCCTGGAAGAGGGGCAACCGGGACAGAATCCGGCGCCCCTGGCCGGCGCCGCGGCTCACTAGGCTAATCCTCCGCCTTGCGGCGCCGGCACACCGGGTTCTAGTCCCGGTTCGGGCACCGATCCTGTCCCGGTTGCCCCTCTTCCAGGCCAGCTCTCTGCTGTGGCCAGGGAGTGCAGTGGAGGATGGCCCAAGTGCTTGGGCCCTGCACCCCATGGGAGACCAGGAGAAGCACCTGGCTCCTGCCATCGGATCAGCGCGGTGCGCCGGCCGCAGCGCGCTACCGCGGCGGCCATTGGAGGGTGAACCAACGGCAAAAAGGAAGACCTTTCTCTCTGTCTCTCTCTCACTGTCCACTCTGCCTGTCAAAAATAATAATAATAATAATAATAATAATAATTAAAAAAAAAAAAAAAGAATCCGGCGCCCCGACAGGGACTAGAACCCGGTGTGCCGGCGCTGCAAGGCGGAGGATTAGCCTAGTGAGCCGTGGCGGCGCCGGCCTTGTGTTTTTTTTGTGTTTTTTTTTTTTTTTTTAAGAGCTTCTCCAGAGTACCTGACTTCAGGAATTTTTATTTTGTAAGATCTATTTATTTGAAAGAAAGGAAGGAAAGATAGATTTATTTATTTATTTAAAACACAGAGTTACAGAGAGGCAGAGGCAGAGAGAGGCAGAGTCTTCCATCCCCTGGTTCACTGCCCAGATGGCTGCAATGGCTGGAGCTACGCCGCTCCAAAGCCAGGAGCCAGGAGCTTCTTCCCAGTCTCCCACGTGGGTGCAGGGGCCCAAGGACTTGGGCCATCTTCTACTGCTTTCCCAGGCCATAGCAGAGAGCTGGATTGGCCCCAGTACAGTGCAATCTTTAAAAAAATAATAATAATGATAATAATCTTGGGCTGGCGCGTGGCTCACTAGGCTAATCCTCCACCTTCGGCGCCAGCACACCGGGTTCTAGTCCCGGTTGGGGTGCCAGATTCTGTCCCGGTTGCTAGTCTTCCAGTCCAGCTCTCTGCTGTGGCCTGGGAAGGCAGTGGAGGATGGCCCAAGTCCTCCCTTGGGCCCTGCACCCATAAGGGAGACCAGGAGAAGCACCTGGCTCCTGGCTTCGGATCGGTGCAGCGCGACAGCCGCAGCGGCCCTTGGCGGGTAAACCAACAGAAAAGGAAGACCTCTCTCTCTCTCTCTCTCTCTCTCTCTCTCTCTCTCTTTGACAGGCAGAGTGGACAGTGAGAGAGAGAGGCAGAGAGAAAGGTCTTCCTTTTGCCATTGGTTCACCCTCCAATGGCCGCCGCGGCTGGCGCGCTGCGGCCGGCGCACCTCGCTGTTCCGAAGGCAGGAGCCAGGTGCTTATCTTGGTATCCCATGGGGTGCAGGACCCAACCACTTGGGCCATCCTCCACTGCACTCCCTGGCCATAGCAGAGAGCTGGCCTGGAAGAGGGGCACCGGGACAGAATCCGGCGCCCCGACCGGGACTAGAACCCGGTGTGCCGGCGCCACTAGGCAGAGGATTAGCCTGTTGAGCCATGGCGCTGGCCGGAAGGGAAGAAGAAGGAAAAAAAAAAAAATCTTAAGGGGGCTCAGCTCAGCTGTGACTCTGTGATCCACTAATATGAGGTCCATTTCCAATCCAGCTCCTTGCTAATTCACCTGGAAAGCAACGGGAAGATTGACCTACTACTTGGGTCCCCGAGCCCAGCTGGGAGATGTGGGACAGATGAAGCTCCTGGCACTTGCCTCCTGGATTTGCCCTGGCCACCCAGAGCCCATCCAGCAGATGGAGGATCTCTCTTCCCCTCCCAACTCTCAGACAATCACCTCATAAACTCTTTCACATAAATAAGAGTGAGTTAATTTTAAAAAAGAATTGGCCAATTAAGTCTCTGAAGGGGGGGGGGGGATTGGGCTGACCCTGGGGCATAGTAGGTTAAGCATCTGCCTGTGGCTCCAGTTTGAGATGGAAGGGCTCTCTGTAACTCTGACTCTCCGGTAAAAAAAATAAAAAAAAAAATAAAGATAAAAATATTTCAAAAAAGAATTACTATTATTATTATTATTATTATTATTATTAGGGGGCCTGTGCTGTGGTGTAGCAGGTAAAACTGCCACAAGCAGTGCCGGCATCCCATATGGGCTCCCGTTCAAATCCCATCCCATCCCAGCTGGCTGCTCTCTGCTGTGGTCCGCAAAAACAGTAAAAGGTGGCCCGAGTCCTTCTGCCCCTGCACTCCCACGGGAGACATGGAAAAAGCTCAGGCTCCTGGCTTCGTATTGGTGCAACTCAGGGTGTTTCGACCACCTGGGATGTGAACTGGTGGGTGGGAGACCTCTGCCTCTGCCTCTCTGTAACTGGCTTAACCACACTGGTCCTGTGTGTAGAAATTTGCTGGCATCACAACTTGTATGAATGAAGCAGATTTCATAATATAAAGACACTGCTGGGACTGGCATTGTGGTGCATCAGGTACAGCAGCCGCCTGTGACCCCCCAGCATCTCACATGGGCACCAGTTTGAGCCTTAGCCGCTCCAGTTCCAATCCAGCTCCCTGATAATGGCCTGGGTGGTGGCATCAGAGGATATCCCAAGTCCTTAGGCACCTGGAAGAAGCTCCTGGTTCCTGGGTTCATCGTGGCCCAACCCTGGCCATGGTGGCCATCTGTGGGAGTGAACCTGATGTCTCACATTCTCTCTCCCCCACCCCATCTCTATCTATCTCTATCTCTCTCTCTGTTTTTCACCTTGCACATAAGCAAGCAAATAGGCTAATACAGAAGGATCTGTGAGCAGAGATGCATCTGGCAGCAGCCTCGTATGTTCGGGCCAAAGAACAACTGGTAAGTTAAACATGCCTGTGGATGGGCTCATGGTGGAATACACCAGTGTGGACCTATGCCCAAGAAGAAAAAGAAAAAAAATATATACTTGTGCCTTCTTCCTAGTTATAGAATATTCTCTGGATAAGCTAAGATGTTCCAGGGTAGGAGCAAAAGGGCAGGGAGGAAAGCTGTGTTCCTGGCATCCCTGGCCAGTTATTTCACTCCCCTGCCCCGTGCCCTCTTCCTAGGCCAGAGTCAGGGCAGAGGTGCCCATGGGGACAGACATGGGGGGAGGACACACACCCTCCCTGAATGAATCTTGTCTCCTCCAACACCTATCCTGCCACTGTGATGACTTTGCAAGGCACAGCTGAAGAGAGAAACTGGTAGCCTGGCCTTGGGAATCTACTTGCCACACCCACCCACCCTCAATGACTTGGAATCTGCCTCATTCAATTGGCTTCATTCAAATGCAGAAGAAACAGCCCAGAGCTTTTTTCTCTGTGAATGGGTTTCCCTTTCTCTTCTCCTCAGCCGCCTCCCCCCCCCACCCCCCACCCCCACCCCCCCCCCCCGCGCGCCTCAGGCCTTTGTCAGTGAATGGCCAACTTTCCCTGCTCCTCCAGAATGCTGCCTTTCTGGGGCAAAGGTCAGTCAGTCAGTCCCCTTAACGATGACGGCTACCACAGCTGAAACCCTGCCTTGAAGGCTGACATCTTTTTTTTTCTTTACGGCCTGGGGTGTGTTTGCTTGAGATAGAGTGTGCACATGTGTCTTTCAGAGGAGACAGAACCAGTGCAGTGGAATGCCAAGCAGATTCTCTTGCCGTTCTGGAATTCTGGCAGTCACGGGACAGAAGGCTAGCAGGGGATGATTTTGACGACAGACAGACAGACACCTCTGCTGAGCTGTGCTTGCTCTGGGGAGGAGGGACAGATTATGGTCATTCGCCTTTGGGTTTCACGAGCACTTCTCATTCTCCCCCCTGCTTCCCGTGGAAATCCACAGTCCCCCTCCGTGAGCCCAGGGTATCAGTGACCTCACGTGCCTTCTCAGCACCCTAACACAAGAGGTAGTTGGACAAATGTGAAGGAATCGCAGAGGAAGACTTGTTATGGCACGATGAGTGGGCGGGCGAGGTGGGGTTGGGGGCCATAGGGGGATATGGCTGTCGTTGGGCAAATAGGAAGGGTAGTGTCTGACAAATACCCCAAAGTGTTTAGGCTCCTGCTGCGCATGTGGGAGATCTGGATGCAGTCTCTGACCCAGCTCCAGCCTGTGTGTGTGTGTGTGTGTGTGTGTGTCCTCCTCTCCCTCCTTATTTTAAAAATAAAAATAGGCCTACAGCAACGAACGTGACCGTGACGTGAGCGTACCAAATGTCATGGAACTGTGCGGTTGAACATGTTTCCGACGGGAGTAGATTTCACACGAGCGAGGAAGTTTTCTGGCTTTGTCGAGTGGGGATGTGAGGGATGTGAAAATCTGACAGTGCAGCCATTTGGAGCATCAGAAAAGAAGCACTGTAAATGACTGTGGGTCCTGTGACAAAGAGTGAAAGGAGATTTTTCAACAATCCATACCCCGGGGGCCGGCGCCGGCTCACTAAGCTAATCCTCCATCTGTGGCGCCGGCACACCAGGTTCTAGTCCCGGTCAGTCGGGGTGCCGGATTCTGTCCCGGTCGCCCCTCTTCCAGTCCAGCTCTCTGCTGTGGTGACCCGGGAGTTCAGTGAAGGATGACCCAGGTCCTTGGGCCCGCACTCACGTGGGAGGCCAGGAGGAAGCACCTGGCTCCTGGCTTCGGATCGATATATATATATATATATACACACTATACATATAATTATATATAATATGTAATAGACAGCATATTATATAATATATATCACATAATATATTATAATATTTGTAATACATTATATATGATACATATATATAATATAATATGATATATACTATATATTATATAATATATGATATATTATCTTTAATATAATATATTTTGTATAATCATATATTATTATATAATATAATATATTTATAATATATAATTATATATAATATAATATGTATGATATATATTTATATGATGTAATGTGATATATTATATTATTATATATTAAATATTCATATATTTTATTCATATTCATATATTTTATTTTACGTGTATTATATATATATATGTATATGTATATACACACGCATACACAGAGGAAGTCGGTTCTGTCCGCATCCTAAAAGAAGTTCACAGAATTACCTAGTCTGTTATAGTGCGGTGACACAAGATTGGTGCTGCTGCTGTACATGGTCACTCGGATGTTTCGTGTGTCACAGAAATTTTGTCAAAGGCAGCGATAGGACAGATGAGCAGCCGTGGGACAGCCACCACTAGTATGTTCCTTCATTTTGGCGGTGTTGTGAGGGAATTTGCAAAGGTGGGCATGTTGTAGAGAGCTGTAGTTTGAAGAGGTGGGGAGTGAAACCAGCAGATGGAAGCAATCTCTCTTTCTGTGTGTTTCTCTCTACCCCCCCCCCACACACACTTTACCTTTCCGATTCAGAAATAAATAAATAAATGAATCTTAAAAAACTTGAAGAAATAGGCCGGCGCCGCGGCTCACTAGGCTAATCCTCCGCCTTGCGGCGCCGGCACACCGGGTTCTAGTCCCGGTTCAGGCACCGATCCTGTCCCGGTTGCCCCTCTTCCAGGCCAGCTCTCTGCTGTGGCCAGGGAGTGCAGTGGAGGATGGCCCAAGTGCTTGGGCCCTGCACCCCATGGGAGACCAGGAGAAGCACCTGGCTCCTGCCTTCGGATCAGCGCGGTGCGCTGGCTGTAGCGTGCCGGCCGTGGCGGCCATTGGAGGGTGAACCAACGGCAAAGGAAGACCTTTCTCTCTGTCTCTCTCTCTCTGTCTCTCTGTCTCTGTCTCTCTCTCTCTCTCTCTCTCTCTCACTATCTGCCTGTCAAAAATAAATTTAAAAAAAAAAAACTTGAAGAAATAATGTGTGATGTGTGGTGGGCGTTCGGATCAACGGTTAGAGTTTTCGGCATGGGGTGCTCCCGTTTCATGCAGTGGACATGGGTTCGATTCCTGACTCTCCTCTGATTCAAGCTTTCTGCAGGGGCATGGGCATGCCCTGGGAGGCAGCAGGTGAGGTTTCAAGTACTTGGCTCCCTGACATCTATGTGTGGGGATCGTTAGAAAGCCCCATGGTGAAAAAATAGAGTCAGACGCTATTGGGTGTGAGTGATGGGAACTGTCAGTGCTGCACGCCAGAATCTCCACTGGTGGGGAGCTAGAGTAAAAAATCCAATCCAGGTACTCCAGTGGGAGAGGTGGATCATCTTAATGATTAGTTGAAGATAGTTGAAGATTCCATCCCACAATCCATCACTTTCTTTTCACTTTTTAATGGATTACATACTTATTGGAGAGGCAGCATTACAGAGACAGGGAAGGAGAGAAGGAGGAGGAGGAGAATGAGAGAAAGAGAGAGAGAGAGAGAGAGAGAGAGAGAGATGCGAGCATTGTGGGGCATCTGGTTAAGCTGGATCAGTCCTGCCTGGACCAGGTGGCACTCAAACCCATGCTGCTGTGGGATGCCAGCATTGCAGGCAGAGGCTTGAGACCAAGGAACCGCTTCCTAGGCCCCTGAGGTTGCCACTGCCTGCGATGCCAGAGTCCAACTCCCTGCTAATGTGCTTGGGAAGATAGCAAAAGATGGCCTGAGTGCTTGGGCCCCTGCACCTATACAGGAGACCTCGATGAAGTTCCAAGCTCCTGGGTTTGGCCTGGCCCAGCCCAGGCTGTTGTAGTTCCATTTGTGGGAGTGAGCCGACTGTCTCTGTAACTACCTTTCGAGTAAATCAATACATCTTTCTGTGTAAAGAAAAGAAGGAGAACCTGGTTGGTGACAGACATCTTTGAGACTACCGGTTATTTTTAAGCAGGAGGTTTCTGGGAATAAAGCGGATACTGTCGATAGCCCTACCTGGACTCTCTTTGGACAGGTCTCTGTGGATGTGGAGTCGATGGGGAAGGAGGGAGGCAGGTAAGGAAGGAGGGAGGATTCAGTGTGAAATTTCTGCTTCCCTTCGTCTTCACCGGGCCCTCACTCCGCGCGAGCCGAGCCGAGCCGAGCTGAGTCTCTCTTGCCTGAGGCTCGCGCACCACCTAGCGGCCACAGTATTGAACACGGGTTTGGTGAGGCAGAGCTAAGATGGAGTCACAACTTCCAGGGCCAGCGGGCGGTTGGGGGTGGGGGCTTGTTTGGCGCAGGCTGGGTGCGGAGCGCCTTTGGACTTCCTCCTTTGGAAGCTGCTGGCGTGCCTTTGGATGGGGCTGGCCCATCTGAGACTGGAGACTGGGGTCGGTCGGTCTCCCTCCCCACCCCCACCCGCCCCGAGTCTCCCCTTCTTCACCTGGAAAGGTGGAAGAAGAAAGTTGTTTGTTCTGAACGACATCGACCCCGGATTTTGTCCCCATAGGAAACCGTAGACACGACTGCCCTGTGGATTTTCTGACTTGGGTGCCTGGATTCAAAAAGAAAGAGAGAGAGAGAGAGAGAGAGAGAGAGAGAGAGAGAGAGAGAGAGAGAGAGAAAGAAAGAAAGAAAGAAAGAAAGAAAGAAAGAAAGAAAGAAAGAAAGAAAACTAGTGTCTGGGTCTTCTTCTCCCTTAAGGAGACTATATGGCCCAGACCTGACCTCTAATTTGATCAGGCAACCCCCCTCTCGCCCGTGCTTTGGTTCCCTTGACTGAATTTTTCTCATTGTCCTCCGTGCCTGCGGCTTTGGCTGCCACGTGTAGAGAATGATATCTACCCCAAAAGGAAGGCCTCAAAGGCCGCCTGAGGAGCGATGTTTCTCTGTGATCTACTTCTATCTGTTGCTCCTCATCTTCCCCCCCAGTCCCAGGGGAGCGAGCCTTGGGAGCCAGAAGACTTCTTCTCCCAGGTGGGTTCCAGAGACCTGACATCCCTCCCTGCCCTGGTGTTCCAGGGTGGGTGGTCAAGCTGCAGTCAAAATGTGTGTATGGTGCACTGGTTTATTTTGGTATGTCATTGTGACAGACTCACAGACACACACACACATGCGCGCGCACACACACACGTAGCTCTGAAGGGCTCTCTCCATCTCCACACACACGCATACACGTACACACAGGTCTGACTGGGTGTGTTGTTTCTCTGGAACACTTGGAAGGCCATTTTAGGGGCAGTGCCTTCCCAGGCACAGAGGAGAGTGGATGAGAACTTCTCAGGAGCAAAACCCCTCTTGGAATGGGAGGGTGAGTGGTGCTGCGGTGTCTCTTGGGGTGCGGTGGCTGGCTCTCCCCTGCTTCTTTCTGTGCCTCACCGGAGGGAGCAGAAGCTTCTTGTGGGCTGAGCTGGATCCTGTGTGCCCAGACGCTGCTCACTGTGCAGCCATTTCTGCTCATGTGCTGGGAAGGGGAAGCCAGGCCAGGCTCCTGTCCTGTTTCCCAGAGACCCAGTCTGCTCTCTTCCTCCTCTGACCCCTACCTGCTGATGGGGAGCAGAGTAAAGTGCTCGCTCTCTCTCTCTCCCTCTCCTTGCTCTCTCTGGAAGACTGTCCTCCCTTCTTTCACATCTCTGATCCACTGCCATTCCACCTCCTTTCTGCCCCCAAAAGAGGTCCTTGGCTCCCCTAAGATCTTAGAAGAAAGACAGATAGAGGCCGGCGCCATGGCTCACTAGGCTAATCCTCTGCCTGCGGCGCTGGCACCCTGGGTCCTAGTCCCAGTCGGGGCACTGGATTCTGTCCCGGTTGCTCCTCTTCCAGTCCAGCTCGCTGCTGTGGCCCAGGAGTGCAGTGGAGGATGGCCCAAGTGCTTGGGCCCTGCACCCGTAAGGGAGACCAGGAGAAGCACCTGGCTCCTGGCTTCGGATTGGTGCAGCACGCTGGCCTGGCCGTAGCGGCCATTTGGGGGGGGGGTGTGAACCAACGGAAGTAAGACCTTTCTCTCTGTCTCTGTCTCTCTCTCTCTCTCACTGTCTAACTCTGCCTGTCCAAAAAAAAAAAAAAAAAAAAAAAAAAAAAAAAAGAAAAGAAAAGAAAAAGAAATTTTTTTTCTTATTTTTCTTTTTTTTTCTTTTTTGGTTCACCCTCCAATGGCCACCGCGCTGGCTGGCGCACCGCGCTGGTCTGAAGGCAGGAGCCAGATGTTTCTCCTGGCCTATTGAGCCTATTGAGCCGTGGTGCCGGCTAAAAGACAGAAATTTAAAGCTAGCTAGTGGGAGCTAGGCAGCGTTGTGGCACAACAGGTTAAAGACAATGTCAGCGGAAGATGGGCCAAGTAGTTGTGTCCTTGTCACCCACAATGGTGACCCAGATGGAGTTCCTGGCTGCTGGCTTTGGCCTAGCCCAGCCTCAGCTGCTGTGGGCATTTGGGAAATGAATGAGTGGATGGAAGATCTCTCTCTCTCTCTCTCCCTCTCTCTCTCTCCCCCACCACCTCTCCTACCTCTCCTCTCTCCCCCCTCTCTCTATCCTTCTCTTTGTCACTGCATTTCACATAAAAAAGAAAGAAAAATTGCATAAATCAACGTATCTCTCCAAGAAACATAGAAAGCCGGGCAGGTTTGTTGTGCTTCCACCCTGCCTCCCGGTCTTCCAGTGGTGACCCTTCGCATTTCCTTTCAACTCCTGGTGGTGGAAGGAGACACACATCGAGGAGATACTGGGCCATCCTTTATAACAGTACTACCTAGGGAGGGAGGGCGGGCCGTCCCGGCTGGAGACAGTGATTGCATTGAAGAAAGTGAGAGTGTGAGTGTGAGTGTGTGCCTGTGTTCCTGTCTGGCCCAGCTACCAGCTAACGGGAGGCCCTCCCGCTCATCATTGGATGAGATTTCTGGAGAGCCAGGCCTGGAGAAACGTGGCCCAAGGGTGTGTGTGTGTGTGTGTGAGAGAGAGAGAGAGAGAGAGAGAGAGAGAGAGAGAGAGAGATCTGGAGCTGACTCACGGGCCTGGGACCCAGTGTCATTCCCCATTCACCTTCCTCCCTCGGCCTCCTCTGCCCTGTCCTGCCCTTCATCCCCCCCTTCCTCCCCACCCACCCCCGCCGAGAGAACCAAAGCTCTCTACGGCGATACTCGCGCGCCACCTAGCGACCACAGTATCAGATCGGGCACGGTGGCCGGTGAAAGCCAAAATGGCGCTGGCGACTAAACAGTGTCCTGAGTATCGCGAGGCTTCGGGGTGGAGGCTGCGCAGTGGTTGGGGGCCTGTTTAGCACATGCGCGGTGTGGAGCACAGGCGAGCTTTCTGCTGTGGGGTGGGCGGCGGGGGGGGGGCATTTTTCTCTGGGCTGGGGCGCCGCCGCCGCCGCCGCCGCCGCCGCCGCTGCCGCCGCGCCGCCGCGCTGCCGCGAGAAGGGTGGGGAGCTGGCCGGGGGCGGGGAGCGGGCTGTGACTGGGGGTCGGCTCTTGGGTCCTTGGGCGCCACCCTGGGTGATCTGAGTCCCCTGTGGGTCACCGTTGGCGTCTTTCTTTCTTTCTTTCTTTCTTTCTTTCTTTCTTTCTTTCTTTCTTTCTTTCTTTCTTTCTTCCTTCCTTCCTTCCTTCCTTCCTTCCTTCCTTCCTTCCTTCCTTCCTTCTTTTATGTTCTCTTTCTCAGTTTATTCCCTGTTGTCTCTTGCTCTCGTGCTGTTCCCCGCTCGTCCGTGTGTCTGTCCGTCTCCTTCTAGCTTCTTTCTCTTTCTCACGACTTTATTTCTCACTCCCCCTTTGACTTGATATTCTTTGCCCTTTCTTATTTTTTCTTCCCACTTGCTTGCCTTCTCTCTCTCTGTCTCTGTCTCTGTCTCTCTGTCTCTTTCTCTCTCGTCTTTTTAAATCTTCATGCTCTCTCCTCTCTTCCTTATTTTGGTTTCATTTTTGTCTCCCACCTTCCCTCATGTGTTTCCTCTCTTTGTCGTGTCCTCGTGTCCTCACGGTTTTCTTTCTAAACTTCCATTCCTTCTTTTCCCCATTTTTTACGTTTTCTTTCTCTCTTCTTAGTTTTTGTCTTTCTGTTCGTCCTCCTTTTTTTTTCTTCTTACTCCAATTTCTCTCTCTCTCTCTCTCTCTCTCTCTCTCTCTCTCGTGTTCTTTCAATGTTTTCCCCTCTTTTTAATTCTCTCTGCCACTCTCTTGTCTTTTCTTCCTCCTTTCCTTTCCTTCCTTCACCTTTGGGTGGCCAAGTGGACTTTTTAAAGAAGTCTTTAGATTCCCAGGGTCACTGGGAAGAACGCACGGTCCTGAGTGCAACACGATTCTCATCAATTCTTATGTGAATGTGATATCAATACAAAGAGAAGAGGTTCGATGTAGTTCACAGATACAAAAAATAAGAATATGACACACTCCACTCCACTCCACTCCCCCCTCGCCCCCCCCCCCCCGTTTTTTAAAACTTCTGTGTAAATAGTGATCTGTGGAGTGTATCCCAGGCAATAGTGAAGCCCATGGATGGCCTCTGCCACAGATGGTGTGCTGCCAGAGGATGAGCCTCCTTCCCGATGCCCCCCTCTCCCTCCCCACACACACCCCGTGAGCCAAGAGAAGACGAAGACCCCCTCCCTGGGGGTCTGACAGGCTGACTCCCGGAGCCAGGTGAGGCCAGACCTGTCTTTGGGAGGCACTTCATGCTCTGAGATTTCCAGCCTGCTGAGTCCCAACCCTCGGCTGTGTGGGCACCTATGCCCCACAGCCTTTGTGGTTATGCAGACACCTGCCCCCGACCCCCTCCACACACTCTCTGCCCCCGGGCAGCCGAGAAACACGTTCTGAGCGTCCCCCTGCCGCCTGGATGCATCCAGCTGGCTGTCCCTTGGTTCCTCGGTGTCGGTTGTTGGACTCCACCTGGTGGCCGCCTTGATATGGCTGTCGCGGGCTCCGGAGCCGGCAAGGGATGACAAGTGGCCGAGGAGCCCGAGACAGAGTGTGACAAAGTCCCTAAGCTGCAGGAAGGACTGTCCCTGCCCTGCTGGGACCTGGGGGCCTGATGTATTGGTCGGAGATTGGGCCTGGAGGATGGCAAGTGAGCAGGCGGAGGCTGTGGAGGGAGGCGGGCGTCGCCTCGCGCCTGAACGTGGCTAGACTGGGGTGGCGCTACTGTTGGCGGGTAGACCAGCACACCCTGTCACACTACGTACTGGTAGTGCTGCTGCCACCACTGCCACCAACTGCAGAGACCGACCGGAGATGTCGATCTGTGGGCGGCAGAGGGAAGGGTGCCTTGGCCTGGGACTTTGTTTTTCCTTTTTTTTTTTTTTTTTTTTTTCTTTCTTCTTTCTTCGAAGTCCTTCTGCACTTGGGCCTAACCCTAATTACTTGCTACTTGCCACTAAGGAAGGTCTGGACTGTTTTGTTTTTTTGTTTTGTTTTGTTTTGTTTTGTTTTTTTCCCCAAAGTCCCCCTTCAGGGAGTGATCGAAGGTCGCTTTTTTTTTTTTTTTTTTTCCCCCTTTGACAGGCAGAGCGGACAGTGAGAGAGAGAGACAGAGAGAAAGGTCCTCCGTTGCCATTGGTTCACCCTCCAATGGCTGCCACGGCCAGTGCGCTGCGGCCGGCGCACCACGCTGATCCGAAGGCAGGAGCCAGGTGCTTCCTTCTGGTCTCCCATGGGGTGCAGGGCCCAAGCACTTGGGCCATCCTCCACTGCACTCCCTGGCCACAGCAGAGAGCTGGCCTGGAAGAGGGGCAACCGGGACAGAATCCGGCGCCCCGACCGGGACTATAACCCGGTGTGCCGGCGCCCCAAGGTGGAGGATTAGCCTATTGAGCCACGGCGCCGGCCCCTGGGTTGCCTTTTGAGGGCCAGAGGCCAGTCTACTGGAGCCCGTGTGTGTGTGAGTTAAGGATGTAGGTGGCGGGTGGCGGGTGGCGGGTGGCGGGTGGCGGGTGGCGGGTGGCGGGTGGCATGCTCATGTCCCTATTCCCCCTCCCCCACCCCAGGTCGACCAGGTGGCAGAGGAGTGTGCTCTAACAGAGATGGGTGGCATTTTGGGGACAAGTGACCGGGTCCCCAAGCTCAGAGGTGGCTGTGTCCAGTGCATCAGCCCCGTGCCCTCTCGCGTGGACATTTTTATACTTGGAGTTGTGGTTTTGGACCTGCAGGTAGGTGCTGACACGCTGTTCTCTGGTGACTGTCGCCAGAGAGAGGGGACTCCGGACGTGCGTTGGGGACACGGGGACAAAGTGGGCTTCCAGTGGGCTGGTGCTCGACCGTGCTCCTTTCTGAGAGCCACCTGCTTGGGCTCGCGCGGTGGCTTGTGTGCGTTCGTCCCGGTTGTCCCGCGACGGTGATGCCACCTCCGGCCTATGGTGCCCGAGGGCGGTGGGGGTGAGGCGGGCGTCGGGTCCTCTACCCGCGTGCGCTCCTTGCCGCTGGTGAGCCGATCGCCTGGTGGTTGTGACAACCCTCTGACTGAAAGGACCTCGATGAGGGGTGGCTTCATGCCACACGTGTGCGTGTCAGGCGTTCTCCGCTGGGGTTGTCTACCGCCTGCAGTGGGAGGCGGGGGCCGGCGAGGCTGCAGCGGGCCCCACTGGTGGCTGTCCTTGCCGGGTCGTGCCCCCCGCCCTCACTCCACGTGTTAAAACTCCGAGCTGACTGTGACCGATGTGGTGCTGTGGTGCTCTCCTGGGCCGGACCTAAGCTGCTCCAGATGAGGGACGGCCGTTCATGGCGAACGCTGCCGAGCCTCTCGTTCTGGCCTGCGGGCCCCTCGTTCTGCCTTCCCCACCCGTGGGTGGTGTGTGGGTAGCAGGGGTGCGGAAACCGGCCCGACCTCTGCTGTCCCCGTGCTTTTGCGCGCGGGGGGGTGCTGGGGTCCTGTGACGTGGCGGGCATCCCTCGCTGTCGCCCTGTCGTGGGCTGTGGCTGTGGAGCCTTGACTCCACGCGAGCCTGTGCGGTGCCCCTGGAGCGGTCCAGGTTGTGCCTCAGGTGCCTGAAGCCGAGTGGTGGTGTTGCTCCTGTCCCCCCAGTGCCCTCTCCCGGGTGTCGCTGCTGTGGCTGCCTCTGGCTGCTGCCTGTGCCCCTTGGGAGTGTTGGGGGGTCGAGGCGGTAAGAGAAGGGGAGACCCGTGCGTGCTTCGCCTCGCTGGAGGGAGGCTGCCGGTGTCGTGCCGTCCCCACGTGTGTGGGGGGTATCGGCTTGGCGGGCGCATGCCTGCGTGCTTGCCACCCCCTGTGGGGTGGTGTGTGCCAGGTGTGTCGAGCGGTCGCGGCGTGGTCCGGCCCGGCTGGACGAGTGCGGGGGCTGGGAAGGGCTGTGGCGAATGGGATTGGTAATGCGCCCAGCCTGCCCTGGCCCTGGCCGCGGATGCTCAAAGTGCCATTTCTTTACCTATACCGCAGACCCCCCCCCCCCCGCCCCGATTGCGTGGCCTCGGGTGGTGCTCCCTCGGTT
>NW_026909024.1:32500-50000 GCF_033115175.1 Lepus europaeus | reverse complement strand
CTATTGCGAGGCAGAATGTCAGAAAAATCTTGATTCGATCATAATTACCTATCCACCTCTCTCTCTCTCTCTCTCTCTCTCTCTCTCTCTCTCTCTCTCTCTCTCGGTAGAGCATCACAGAAATCTCGATTCATACACCACTATCCATCCACCCTGAGGCAGAACATCAGAAAATTCACCAAACATGATTACTTATTTCTTTAGTGCAAGGCAGAGCATCAGAAAAATCTAAAATTCCTACGCCATTATCTAACTCTTCATTCATTCATTCATTCATTCACTGAAAGGCAGACATCTCAGTTCAAACACGATTATCTATGATCGATCGATCGATCAAAAAAATCACGAATCAAAAGCAATTATTGATTTGTTTATTGTGAAGCGGAGTACCAGAAATGCCATGATTCAAACATGACTATTTCAGGGCTGGTGCTGAACACCAAAAGTGATTGTTGATAGCAAGGCAGAGCATCAGAAATATCCCACACCCACTCATGTCTCTTTCACAGATTTACATTTGCACTTGGGCGACATGGTACTGTATTCCCATCCCACACACATTAGCAGGGAGCTGGATTTCATGGAGTGCAGCCGGGACTCAAACTGCTGCTTTCTCCATCCATAGGGATGCCTATGTCAGGGGTGGGGGTGGTGTGTGCACGACCATGACAAGCCCCAGATGGGACTTTTTTTTTTTTTCCTTAATCAAGGTTGGTATCACGGATGGACATCTTCCTTATAATCCTAATTTACAGTCATCGATGCCACTGGATGGGGGCCGCGGCGGGGTGTGGTGGGGTGCGGTGGGGCGCGGCGGGGCGGGGCGGGGCGCGGCGGGTGGGAGAAGTCATTTGAACTCAAAATGGAGTCTTTAGTGCCAGAGTGTCAGGAGCCATTTTGAATCTAAAAGGAAGGTCAATAGGTGCAGAAATTGAACACTGGGTGGCGGGTCAGCACCCAGGTCTGCTCAATCGTAGTGATCTTTGGAAAGCTGAAAATGCTAAGGGTGAAAAACACCGGAGTGAGGCAGTTGGGGAGGGGGGTGTCATTATGCCCTGGTGAGTTACGTTTGGGATGCCTGCCGCTTTGAGTTCTGCTTGGCTGCTCTGCTTAACATACAGCTTCCCATGAATAGGTCCTGGGAGCACCTTTTCCTTATATGAAGGGAGAGAGATGACATAGATAGGAGAGCCAGGAACCAGTGGATGAAAACAATCTCCCTCCCTCCCTCCCTCCCTCCCTCCCTTCCTTCCAACACGGCTATCTATCTATCTATCTATCTAGAGCATCCGGAAAAAAAATCACAATTCAAAAATGAATGTTGATTTATTTGGAGGCAGAGCATCAAAAAGTACCAATTCAAACTCTGTCATCTATCTATCTATCTATCTATCTATCTATCATGAGGCAGAATGCCCAAAAAAATCACGATTCAAAAATTCCTTCCTTCCTTCCTTCCTTCCTTCCTTCCTTCCTTCCTTCCTTCCTTCCTTCCTTCCTTCCAAGGCAGAGTACCAGAAAAATCATGCATCTGGACTCAAAATGGAATCTTTCCTACCAGGATAGCGGAGCCCTTTTGAATCTAAAAGGAAGGTCAGTAGGTGCAGAAATTGAACACTACGTGTTCTAAATCAATCAAGCCATCTTAAGAAATAAGTGCCCCACAGTAGGTGGGACTGGACCAGGTCAAGACATTTTAGCAAGAAGTAGGAAGAGCCCACACTCTGATATAAGATGCTAATGTTCCAAGTGGTATTTTATTTATTTATTTTTTAAGTACTTCTCCAGGGTACCTGTCTTCAGAAATTTTTCTTTCATAAGATCTATTTATTAGGTAGGAAGGAAGGAAGGAAG
The DNA here is from genome assembly GCF_033115175.1 of Lepus europaeus. Classification (NCBI taxonomy): domain Eukaryota; kingdom Metazoa; phylum Chordata; class Mammalia; order Lagomorpha; family Leporidae; genus Lepus; species Lepus europaeus. Next base: position 48,146 of record NW_026909024.1, on the reverse strand, counting down.
GAAGATTGCTTTTTTTTTTTTTTTAGTTATGTATTGGAAACAGTTATAGAGAGGCAGAGACAGAGACAGAGACAGAGTCTTCCATCCCCTGGTTCACCTCCAGATGGCTGCAATGGCCGGAGCCATGCTGATCCAAAGCCAGGAGCCAGGAGCTTCTTCCAGGTCACCCACATGGGTGCAGGGGCCCGAGGAGGACTTGGGCCATCTTCTGCTGCCTTCCCACACCATAGCAGAGAGCTGGATCGGCCCCAATACAGCGCAATCTTTATTTTTAAAAAAAAATGTTAAAAGATTTATTTATTTGGGGCGGGCGCTGCAGTGCAGCGGGTTAATGCCCTGGCCTGAAGCACCAGCATCACACAGGAGTGCCATCAGATGGAAGACCTCTCTCTGCCTCTCCTCTCTCTGTGTGACTCTGACTTTCAAGTAAATGAAAAACTCTGAAAAAAAAAATAGATCTATTTATTTATTTATTTACTTACTTACTTACTTACTTATTTGAAAGAGTTACACAGAGAGAGGAGAGGCAGAGAGAGTGAGAGAGGTCTTTTGTCTGATGGTTCACTCCCCAATTGGCTGCAATGGCTGGAACTGCGCAGATCTGAAGCCAGGAGCCAGGAGCTTCTTCTGGGTCTTGCATGGGGGGGTGTAGGGGCTCAAGGACTCGGGCCATCTTCCACTGCTTTCCCGGGCCATAACATAGAGCTGGATTGGAAGAGGAGCAGCCGGGACTCAAAACTGGCACACATAGGGGATGCTGGCGCTTCAGGCCAAGGCGTTAACCCGCTGCACCGCAGCAGCGCCGGCCCCCAGTGCAATCTTTCTTAAAAAAAAAAAAAAAAAAAAAAAAAAAAAGAAAGAAAGAAAGAAAGAAAGAAAGAAAGAAAAAAAGAAAAAAAATCTCAAGGGGACTCGGCTCAGCTGTGACTCCGTGATCTGCTAATATGAGATCTATTTCCAGTCCCTCCTCTTCCATTTCCAATCCAGCTCCTTGCTAATTCACCTGGAAAGCCACGGGAAGATTGACCCACTACTTGAACCAGCTGGGAGATGTGGGACAGATGAAACTCCTGGCACCTGCCTCCTGGATTTGCCCTGGCCACCCAGAGCCCATCCAGCAGATGGAAGACCTCTGTTTCTCTCCCAACCCTCAGCCAGTTACCCCATACCTTTTCCACATACATAAGGATAAATTAAATTTAAAAAGAATTGGCTAACTAAGTCTCTGAAAAGGGGGGGAGGGGGATGGGCTGGCCCTGGGCATAGTAGGTTAAGCATCTGCCAGTGTGTGTGGCTCCATGCTCTGATATGAGATGCTGATGTCCCAAATGGTGTTTTTTTTTTTTTAATTTATTTATTTTTTTGACAGGCAGAGTAGACAGAGAGAGAGAGACAGAGAGAAAGGTCTTCCTTTGCCGTTGGTTCACCCTCCAATGGCCGACGCGGCTGTCGCGTTGTGGCCGGCGCACCGCGCTGATCCGAAGGCAGGAGCCAGGTGCTTCTCCTGGTCTCCCATGGGGTGCAGGGCCCAAGCACTTGGGCCATCCTCCACTGCACTCCCGGGCCACAGCAGAGAGCTGGCCTGGAAGAGGGGCAACCGGGACAGAATCCGGCGCCCCTGGCCGGCGCCGCGGCTCACTAGGCTAATCCTCCGCCTTGCGGCGCCGGCACACCGGGTTCTAGTCCCGGTTCGGGCACCGATCCTGTCCCGGTTGCCCCTCTTCCAGGCCAGCTCTCTGCTGTGGCCAGGGAGTGCAGTGGAGGATGGCCCAAGTGCTTGGGCCCTGCACCCCATGGGAGACCAGGAGAAGCACCTGGCTCCTGCCATCGGATCAGCGCGGTGCGCCGGCCGCAGCGCGCTACCGCGGCGGCCATTGGAGGGTGAACCAACGGCAAAAAGGAAGACCTTTCTCTCTGTCTCTCTCTCACTGTCCACTCTGCCTGTCAAAAATAATAATAATAATAATAATAATAATAATTAAAAAAAAAAAAAAAGAATCCGGCGCCCCGACAGGGACTAGAACCCGGTGTGCCGGCGCTGCAAGGCGGAGGATTAGCCTAGTGAGCCGTGGCGGCGCCGGCCTTGTGTTTTTTTTGTGTTTTTTTTTTTTTTTTTAAGAGCTTCTCCAGAGTACCTGACTTCAGGAATTTTTATTTTGTAAGATCTATTTATTTGAAAGAAAGGAAGGAAAGATAGATTTATTTATTTATTTAAAACACAGAGTTACAGAGAGGCAGAGGCAGAGAGAGGCAGAGTCTTCCATCCCCTGGTTCACTGCCCAGATGGCTGCAATGGCTGGAGCTACGCCGCTCCAAAGCCAGGAGCCAGGAGCTTCTTCCCAGTCTCCCACGTGGGTGCAGGGGCCCAAGGACTTGGGCCATCTTCTACTGCTTTCCCAGGCCATAGCAGAGAGCTGGATTGGCCCCAGTACAGTGCAATCTTTAAAAAAATAATAATAATGATAATAATCTTGGGCTGGCGCGTGGCTCACTAGGCTAATCCTCCACCTTCGGCGCCAGCACACCGGGTTCTAGTCCCGGTTGGGGTGCCAGATTCTGTCCCGGTTGCTAGTCTTCCAGTCCAGCTCTCTGCTGTGGCCTGGGAAGGCAGTGGAGGATGGCCCAAGTCCTCCCTTGGGCCCTGCACCCATAAGGGAGACCAGGAGAAGCACCTGGCTCCTGGCTTCGGATCGGTGCAGCGCGACAGCCGCAGCGGCCCTTGGCGGGTAAACCAACAGAAAAGGAAGACCTCTCTCTCTCTCTCTCTCTCTCTCTCTCTCTCTCTTTTGACAGGCAGAGTGGACAGTGAGAGAGAGAGGCAGAGAGAAAGGTCTTCCTTTTGCCATTGGTTCACCCTCCAATGGCCGCCGCGGCTGGCGCGCTGCGGCCGGCGCACCTCGCTGTTCCGAAGGCAGGAGCCAGGTGCTTATCTTGGTATCCCATGGGGTGCAGGACCCAACCACTTGGGCCATCCTCCACTGCACTCCCTGGCCATAGCAGAGAGCTGGCCTGGAAGAGGGGCACCGGGACAGAATCCGGCGCCCCGACCGGGACTAGAACCCGGTGTGCCGGCGCCACTAGGCAGAGGATTAGCCTGTTGAGCCATGGCGCTGGCCGGAAGGGAAGAAGAAGGAAAAAAAAAAAAATCTTAAGGGGGCTCAGCTCAGCTGTGACTCTGTGATCCACTAATATGAGGTCCATTTCCAATCCAGCTCCTTGCTAATTCACCTGGAAAGCAACGGGAAGATTGACCTACTACTTGGGTCCCCGAGCCCAGCTGGGAGATGTGGGACAGATGAAGCTCCTGGCACTTGCCTCCTGGATTTGCCCTGGCCACCCAGAGCCCATCCAGCAGATGGAGGATCTCTCTTCCCCTCCCAACTCTCAGACAATCACCTCATAAACTCTTTCACATAAATAAGAGTGAGTTAATTTTAAAAAAGAATTGGCCAATTAAGTCTCTGAAGGGGGGGGGGGGATTGGGCTGACCCTGGGGCATAGTAGGTTAAGCATCTGCCTGTGGCTCCAGTTTGAGATGGAAGGGCTCTCTGTAACTCTGACTCTCCGGTAAAAAAAATAAAAAAAAAAATAAAGATAAAAATATTTCAAAAAAGAATTACTATTATTATTATTATTATTATTATTATTAGGGGGCCTGTGCTGTGGTGTAGCAGGTAAAACTGCCACAAGCAGTGCCGGCATCCCATATGGGCTCCCGTTCAAATCCCATCCCATCCCAGCTGGCTGCTCTCTGCTGTGGTCCGCAAAAACAGTAAAAGGTGGCCCGAGTCCTTCTGCCCCTGCACTCCCACGGGAGACATGGAAAAAGCTCAGGCTCCTGGCTTCGTATTGGTGCAACTCAGGGTGTTTCGACCACCTGGGATGTGAACTGGTGGGTGGGAGACCTCTGCCTCTGCCTCTCTGTAACTGGCTTAACCACACTGGTCCTGTGTGTAGAAATTTGCTGGCATCACAACTTGTATGAATGAAGCAGATTTCATAATATAAAGACACTGCTGGGACTGGCATTGTGGTGCATCAGGTACAGCAGCCGCCTGTGACCCCCCAGCATCTCACATGGGCACCAGTTTGAGCCTTAGCCGCTCCAGTTCCAATCCAGCTCCCTGATAATGGCCTGGGTGGTGGCATCAGAGGATATCCCAAGTCCTTAGGCACCTGGAAGAAGCTCCTGGTTCCTGGGTTCATCGTGGCCCAACCCTGGCCATGGTGGCCATCTGTGGGAGTGAACCTGATGTCTCACATTCTCTCTCCCCCACCCCATCTCTATCTATCTCTATCTCTCTCTCTGTTTTTCACCTTGCACATAAGCAAGCAAATAGGCTAATACAGAAGGATCTGTGAGCAGAGATGCATCTGGCAGCAGCCTCGTATGTTCGGGCCAAAGAACAACTGGTAAGTTAAACATGCCTGTGGATGGGCTCATGGTGGAATACACCAGTGTGGACCTATGCCCAAGAAGAAAAAGAAAAAAAATATATACTTGTGCCTTCTTCCTAGTTATAGAATATTCTCTGGATAAGCTAAGATGTTCCAGGGTAGGAGCAAAAGGGCAGGGAGGAAAGCTGTGTTCCTGGCATCCCTGGCCAGTTATTTCACTCCCCTGCCCCGTGCCCTCTTCCTAGGCCAGAGTCAGGGCAGAGGTGCCCATGGGGACAGACATGGGGGGAGGACACACACCCTCCCTGAATGAATCTTGTCTCCTCCAACACCTATCCTGCCACTGTGATGACTTTGCAAGGCACAGCTGAAGAGAGAAACTGGTAGCCTGGCCTTGGGAATCTACTTGCCACACCCACCCACCCTCAATGACTTGGAATCTGCCTCATTCAATTGGCTTCATTCAAATGCAGAAGAAACAGCCCAGAGCTTTTTTCTCTGTGAATGGGTTTCCCTTTCTCTTCTCCTCAGCCGCCTCCCCCCCCCACCCCCCACCCCCACCCCCCCCCCCCGCGCGCCTCAGGCCTTTGTCAGTGAATGGCCAACTTTCCCTGCTCCTCCAGAATGCTGCCTTTCTGGGGCAAAGGTCAGTCAGTCAGTCCCCTTAACGATGACGGCTACCACAGCTGAAACCCTGCCTTGAAGGCTGACATCTTTTTTTTTCTTTACGGCCTGGGGTGTGTTTGCTTGAGATAGAGTGTGCACATGTGTCTTTCAGAGGAGACAGAACCAGTGCAGTGGAATGCCAAGCAGATTCTCTTGCCGTTCTGGAATTCTGGCAGTCACGGGACAGAAGGCTAGCAGGGGATGATTTTGACGACAGACAGACAGACACCTCTGCTGAGCTGTGCTTGCTCTGGGGAGGAGGGACAGATTATGGTCATTCGCCTTTGGGTTTCACGAGCACTTCTCATTCTCCCCCCTGCTTCCCGTGGAAATCCACAGTCCCCCTCCGTGAGCCCAGGGTATCAGTGACCTCACGTGCCTTCTCAGCACCCTAACACAAGAGGTAGTTGGACAAATGTGAAGGAATCGCAGAGGAAGACTTGTTATGGCACGATGAGTGGGCGGGCGAGGTGGGGTTGGGGGCCATAGGGGGATATGGCTGTCGTTGGGCAAATAGGAAGGGTAGTGTCTGACAAATACCCCAAAGTGTTTAGGCTCCTGCTGCGCATGTGGGAGATCTGGATGCAGTCTCTGACCCAGCTCCAGCCTGTGTGTGTGTGTGTGTGTGTGTGTGTCCTCCTCTCCCTCCTTATTTTAAAAATAAAAATAGGCCTACAGCAACGAACGTGACCGTGACGTGAGCGTACCAAATGTCATGGAACTGTGCGGTTGAACATGTTTCCGACGGGAGTAGATTTCACACGAGCGAGGAAGTTTTCTGGCTTTGTCGAGTGGGGATGTGAGGGATGTGAAAATCTGACAGTGCAGCCATTTGGAGCATCAGAAAAGAAGCACTGTAAATGACTGTGGGTCCTGTGACAAAGAGTGAAAGGAGATTTTTCAACAATCCATACCCCGGGGGCCGGCGCCGGCTCACTAAGCTAATCCTCCATCTGTGGCGCCGGCACACCAGGTTCTAGTCCCGGTCAGTCGGGGTGCCGGATTCTGTCCCGGTCGCCCCTCTTCCAGTCCAGCTCTCTGCTGTGGTGACCCGGGAGTTCAGTGAAGGATGACCCAGGTCCTTGGGCCCGCACTCACGTGGGAGGCCAGGAGGAAGCACCTGGCTCCTGGCTTCGGATCGATATATATATATATATATACACACTATACATATAATTATATATAATATGTAATAGACAGCATATTATATAATATATATCACATAATATATTATAATATTTGTAATACATTATATATGATACATATATATAATATAATATGATATATACTATATATTATATAATATATGATATATTATCTTTAATATAATATATTTTGTATAATCATATATTATTATATAATATAATATATTTATAATATATAATTATATATAATATAATATGTATGATATATATTTATATGATGTAATGTGATATATTATATTATTATATATTAAATATTCATATATTTTATTCATATTCATATATTTTATTTTACGTGTATTATATATATATATGTATATGTATATACACACGCATACACAGAGGAAGTCGGTTCTGTCCGCATCCTAAAAGAAGTTCACAGAATTACCTAGTCTGTTATAGTGCGGTGACACAAGATTGGTGCTGCTGCTGTACATGGTCACTCGGATGTTTCGTGTGTCACAGAAATTTTGTCAAAGGCAGCGATAGGACAGATGAGCAGCCGTGGGACAGCCACCACTAGTATGTTCCTTCATTTTGGCGGTGTTGTGAGGGAATTTGCAAAGGTGGGCATGTTGTAGAGAGCTGTAGTTTGAAGAGGTGGGGAGTGAAACCAGCAGATGGAAGCAATCTCTCTTTCTGTGTGTTTCTCTCTACCCCCCCCCCACACACACTTTACCTTTCCGATTCAGAAATAAATAAATAAATGAATCTTAAAAAACTTGAAGAAATAGGCCGGCGCCGCGGCTCACTAGGCTAATCCTCCGCCTTGCGGCGCCGGCACACCGGGTTCTAGTCCCGGTTCAGGCACCGATCCTGTCCCGGTTGCCCCTCTTCCAGGCCAGCTCTCTGCTGTGGCCAGGGAGTGCAGTGGAGGATGGCCCAAGTGCTTGGGCCCTGCACCCCATGGGAGACCAGGAGAAGCACCTGGCTCCTGCCTTCGGATCAGCGCGGTGCGCTGGCTGTAGCGTGCCGGCCGTGGCGGCCATTGGAGGGTGAACCAACGGCAAAGGAAGACCTTTCTCTCTGTCTCTCTCTCTCTGTCTCTCTGTCTCTGTCTCTCTCTCTCTCTCTCTCTCTCACTATCTGCCTGTCAAAAATAAATTTAAAAAAAAAAAACTTGAAGAAATAATGTGTGATGTGTGGTGGGCGTTCGGATCAACGGTTAGAGTTTTCGGCATGGGGTGCTCCCGTTTCATGCAGTGGACATGGGTTCGATTCCTGACTCTCCTCTGATTCAAGCTTTCTGCAGGGGCATGGGCATGCCCTGGGAGGCAGCAGGTGAGGTTTCAAGTACTTGGCTCCCTGACATCTATGTGTGGGGATCGTTAGAAAGCCCCATGGTGAAAAAATAGAGTCAGACGCTATTGGGTGTGAGTGATGGGAACTGTCAGTGCTGCACGCCAGAATCTCCACTGGTGGGGAGCTAGAGTAAAAAATCCAATCCAGGTACTCCAGTGGGAGAGGTGGATCATCTTAATGATTAGTTGAAGATAGTTGAAGATTCCATCCCACAATCCATCACTTTCTTTTCACTTTTTAATGGATTACATACTTATTGGAGAGGCAGCATTACAGAGACAGGGAAGGAGAGAAGGAGGAGGAGGAGAATGAGAGAAAGAGAGAGAGAGAGAGAGAGAGAGAGAGAGATGCGAGCATTGTGGGGCATCTGGTTAAGCTGGATCAGTCCTGCCTGGACCAGGTGGCACTCAAACCCATGCTGCTGTGGGATGCCAGCATTGCAGGCAGAGGCTTGAGACCAAGGAACCGCTTCCTAGGCCCCTGAGGTTGCCACTGCCTGCGATGCCAGAGTCCAACTCCCTGCTAATGTGCTTGGGAAGATAGCAAAAGATGGCCTGAGTGCTTGGGCCCCTGCACCTATACAGGAGACCTCGATGAAGTTCCAAGCTCCTGGGTTTGGCCTGGCCCAGCCCAGGCTGTTGTAGTTCCATTTGTGGGAGTGAGCCGACTGTCTCTGTAACTACCTTTCGAGTAAATCAATACATCTTTCTGTGTAAAGAAAAGAAGGAGAACCTGGTTGGTGACAGACATCTTTGAGACTACCGGTTATTTTTAAGCAGGAGGTTTCTGGGAATAAAGCGGATACTGTCGATAGCCCTACCTGGACTCTCTTTGGACAGGTCTCTGTGGATGTGGAGTCGATGGGGAAGGAGGGAGGCAGGTAAGGAAGGAGGGAGGATTCAGTGTGAAATTTCTGCTTCCCTTCGTCTTCACCGGGCCCTCACTCCGCGCGAGCCGAGCCGAGCCGAGCTGAGTCTCTCTTGCCTGAGGCTCGCGCACCACCTAGCGGCCACAGTATTGAACACGGGTTTGGTGAGGCAGAGCTAAGATGGAGTCACAACTTCCAGGGCCAGCGGGCGGTTGGGGGTGGGGGCTTGTTTGGCGCAGGCTGGGTGCGGAGCGCCTTTGGACTTCCTCCTTTGGAAGCTGCTGGCGTGCCTTTGGATGGGGCTGGCCCATCTGAGACTGGAGACTGGGGTCGGTCGGTCTCCCTCCCCACCCCCACCCGCCCCGAGTCTCCCCTTCTTCACCTGGAAAGGTGGAAGAAGAAAGTTGTTTGTTCTGAACGACATCGACCCCGGATTTTGTCCCCATAGGAAACCGTAGACACGACTGCCCTGTGGATTTTCTGACTTGGGTGCCTGGATTCAAAAAGAAAGAAAGAGAGAGAGAGAGAGAGAGAGAGAGAGAGAGAGAGAGAGAGAGAGAGAAAGAAAGAAAGAAAGAAAGAAAGAAAGAAAGAAAGAAAGAAAGAAAGAAAACTAGTGTCTGGGTCTTCTTCTCCCTTAAGGAGACTATGGCCCAGACCTGACCTCTAATTTGATCAGGCAACCCCCCTCTCGCCCGTGCTTTGGTTCCCTTGACTGAATTTTTCTCATTGTCCTCCGTGCCTGCGGCTTTGGCTGCCACGTGTAGAGAATGATATCTACCCCAAAAGGAAGGCCTCAAAGGCCGCCTGAGGAGCGATGTTTCTCTGTGATCTACTTCTATCTGTTGCTCCTCATCTTCCCCCCCAGTCCCAGGGGAGCGAGCCTTGGGAGCCAGAAGACTTCTTCTCCCAGGTGGGTTCCAGAGACCTGACATCCCTCCCTGCCCTGGTGTTCCAGGGTGGGTGGTCAAGCTGCAGTCAAAATGTGTGTATGGTGCACTGGTTTATTTTGGTATGTCATTGTGACAGACTCACAGACACACACACACATGCGCGCGCACACACACACGTAGCTCTGAAGGGCTCTCTCCATCTCCACACACACGCATACACGTACACACAGGTCTGACTGGGTGTGTTGTTTCTCTGGAACACTTGGAAGGCCATTTTAGGGGCAGTGCCTTCCCAGGCACAGAGGAGAGTGGATGAGAACTTCTCAGGAGCAAAACCCCTCTTGGAATGGGAGGGTGAGTGGTGCTGCGGTGTCTCTTGGGGTGCGGTGGCTGGCTCTCCCCTGCTTCTTTCTGTGCCTCACCGGAGGGAGCAGAAGCTTCTTGTGGGCTGAGCTGGATCCTGTGTGCCCAGACGCTGCTCACTGTGCAGCCATTTCTGCTCATGTGCTGGGAAGGGGAAGCCAGGCCAGGCTCCTGTCCTGTTTCCCAGAGACCCAGTCTGCTCTCTTCCTCCTCTGACCCCTACCTGCTGATGGGGAGCAGAGTAAAGTGCTCGCTCTCTCTCTCTCCCTCTCCTTGCTCTCTCTGGAAGACTGTCCTCCCTTCTTTCACATCTCTGATCCACTGCCATTCCACCTCCTTTCTGCCCCCAAAAGAGGTCCTTGGCTCCCCTAAGATCTTAGAAGAAAGACAGATAGAGGCCGGCGCCATGGCTCACTAGGCTAATCCTCTGCCTGCGGCGCTGGCACCCTGGGTCCTAGTCCCAGTCGGGGCACTGGATTCTGTCCCGGTTGCTCCTCTTCCAGTCCAGCTCGCTGCTGTGGCCCAGGAGTGCAGTGGAGGATGGCCCAAGTGCTTGGGCCCTGCACCCGTAAGGGAGACCAGGAGAAGCACCTGGCTCCTGGCTTCGGATTGGTGCAGCACGCTGGCCTGGCCGTAGCGGCCATTTGGGGGGGGGGTGTGAACCAACGGAAGTAAGACCTTTCTCTCTGTCTCTGTCTCTCTCTCTCTCTCACTGTCTAACTCTGCCTGTCCAAAAAAAAAAAAAAAAAAAAAAAAAAAAAAAAGAAAAGAAAAAGAAATTTTTTTTCTTATTTTTCTTTTTTTTTCTTTTTTGGTTCACCCTCCAATGGCCACCGCGCTGGCTGGCGCACCGCGCTGGTCTGAAGGCAGGAGCCAGATGTTTCTCCTGGCCTATTGAGCCTATTGAGCCGTGGTGCCGGCTAAAAGACAGAAATTTAAAGCTAGCTAGTGGGAGCTAGGCAGCGTTGTGGCACAACAGGTTAAAGACAATGTCAGCGGAAGATGGGCCAAGTAGTTGTGTCCTTGTCACCCACAATGGTGACCCAGATGGAGTTCCTGGCTGCTGGCTTTGGCCTAGCCCAGCCTCAGCTGCTGTGGGCATTTGGGAAATGAATGAGTGGATGGAAGATCTCTCTCTCTCTCTCTCCCTCTCTCTCTCTCCCCCACCACCTCTCCTACCTCTCCTCTCTCCCCCCTCTCTCTATCCTTCTCTTTGTCACTGCATTTCACATAAAAAAGAAAGAAAAATTGCATAAATCAACGTATCTCTCCAAGAAACATAGAAAGCCGGGCAGGTTTGTTGTGCTTCCACCCTGCCTCCCGGTCTTCCAGTGGTGACCCTTCGCATTTCCTTTCAACTCCTGGTGGTGGAAGGAGACACACATCGAGGAGATACTGGGCCATCCTTTATAACAGTACTACCTAGGGAGGGAGGGCGGGCCGTCCCGGCTGGAGACAGTGATTGCATTGAAGAAAGTGAGAGTGTGAGTGTGAGTGTGTGCCTGTGTTCCTGTCTGGCCCAGCTACCAGCTAACGGGAGGCCCTCCCGCTCATCATTGGATGAGATTTCTGGAGAGCCAGGCCTGGAGAAACGTGGCCCAAGGGTGTGTGTGTGTGTGTGTGAGAGAGAGAGAGAGAGAGAGAGAGAGAGAGAGAGAGAGAGAGAATCTGGAGCTGACTCACGGGCCTGGGACCCAGTGTCATTCCCCATTCACCTTCCTCCCTCGGCCTCCTCTGCCCTGTCATCCCCCCCTTCCTCCCCACCCACCCCCGCCGAGAGAACCAAAGCTCTCTACGGCGATACTCGCGCGCCACCTAGCGACCACAGTATCAGATCGGGCACGGTGGCCGGTGAAAGCCAAAATGGCGCTGGCGACTAAACAGTGTCCTGAGTATCGCGAGGCTTCGGGGTGGAGGCTGCGCAGTGGTTGGGGGCCTGTTTAGCACATGCGCGGTGTGGAGCACAGGCGAGCTTTCTGCTGTGGGGTGGGCGGCGGGGGGGGGGCATTTTTCTCTGGGCTGGGGCGCCGCCGCCGCCGCCGCCGCCGCCGCCGCTGCCGCCGCGCCGCCGCGCTGCCGCGAGAAGGGTGGGGAGCTGGCCGGGGGCGGGGAGCGGGCTGTGACTGGGGGTCGGCTCTTGGGTCCTTGGGCGCCACCCTGGGTGATCTGAGTCCCCTGTGGGTCACCGTTGGCGTCTTTCTTTCTCTTTCTTTCTTTCTTTCTTTCTTTCTTTCTTTCTTTCTTTCTTTCTTCTCTTCCTTCCTTCCTTCCTTCCTTCCTTCCTTCCTTCCTTCCTTCCTTCCTTCCTTCCTTCTTTTATGTTCTCTTTCTCAGTTTATTCCCTGTTGTCTCTTGCTCTCGTGCTGTTCCCCGCTCGTCCGTGTGTCTGTCCGTCTCCTTCTAGCTTCTTTCTCTTTCTCACGACTTTATTTCTCACTCCCCCTTTGACTTGATATTCTTTGCCCTTTCTTATTTTTTCTTCCCACTTGCTTGCCTTCTCTCTCTCTGTCTCTGTCTCTGTCTCTCTGTCTCTTTCTCTCTCGTCTTTTTAAATCTTCATGCTCTCTCCTCTCTTCCTTATTTTGGTTTCATTTTTGTCTCCCACCTTCCCTCATGTGTTTCCTCTCTTTGTCGTGTCCTCGTGTCCTCACGGTTTTCTTTCTAAACTTCCATTCCTTCTTTTCCCCATTTTTTACGTTTTCTTTCTCTCTTCTTAGTTTTTGTCTTTCTGTTCGTCCTCCTTTTTTTTTCTTCTTACTCCAATTTCTCTCTCTCTCTCTCTCTCTCTCTCTCTCTCTCTCTCTCTCTCGTGTTCTTTCAATGTTTTCCCCTCTTTTTAATTCTCTCTGCCACTCTCTTGTCTTTTCTTCCTCCTTTCCTTTCCTTCCTTCACCTTTGGGTGGCCAAGTGGACTTTTTAAAGAAGTCTTTAGATTCCCAGGGTCACTGGGAAGAACGCACGGTCCTGAGTGCAACACGATTCTCATCAATTCTTATGTGAATGTGATATCAATACAAAGAGAAGAGGTTCGATGTAGTTCACAGATACAAAAAATAAGAATATGACACACTCCACTCCACTCCACTCCCCCCTCGCCCCCCCCCCCCCGTTTTTTAAAACTTCTGTGTAAATAGTGATCTGTGGAGTGTATCCCAGGCAATAGTGAAGCCCATGGATGGCCTCTGCCACAGATGGTGTGCTGCCAGAGGATGAGCCTCCTTCCCGATGCCCCCCTCTCCCTCCCCACACACACCCCGTGAGCCAAGAGAAGACGAAGACCCCCTCCCTGGGGGTCTGACAGGCTGACTCCCGGAGCCAGGTGAGGCCAGACCTGTCTTTGGGAGGCACTTCATGCTCTGAGATTTCCAGCCTGCTGAGTCCCAACCCTCGGCTGTGTGGGCACCTATGCCCCACAGCCTTTGTGGTTATGCAGACACCTGCCCCCGACCCCCTCCACACACTCTCTGCCCCCGGGCAGCCGAGAAACACGTTCTGAGCGTCCCCCTGCCGCCTGGATGCATCCAGCTGGCTGTCCCTTGGTTCCTCGGTGTCGGTTGTTGGACTCCACCTGGTGGCCGCCTTGATATGGCTGTCGCGGGCTCCGGAGCCGGCAAGGGATGACAAGTGGCCGAGGAGCCCGAGACAGAGTGTGACAAAGTCCCTAAGCTGCAGGAAGGACTGTCCCTGCCCTGCTGGGACCTGGGGGCCTGATGTATTGGTCGGAGATTGGGCCTGGAGGATGGCAAGTGAGCAGGCGGAGGCTGTGGAGGGAGGCGGGCGTCGCCTCGCGCCTGAACGTGGCTAGACTGGGGTGGCGCTACTGTTGGCGGGTAGACCAGCACACCCTGTCACACTACGTACTGGTAGTGCTGCTGCCACCACTGCCACCAACTGCAGAGACCGACCGGAGATGTCGATCTGTGGGCGGCAGAGGGAAGGGTGCCTTGGCCTGGGACTTTGTTTTTCCTTTTTTTTTTTTTTTTTTTTTCTTTCTTCTTTCTTCGAAGTCCTTCTGCACTTGGGCCTAACCCTAATTACTTGCTACTTGCCACTAAGGAAGGTCTGGACTGTTTTGTTTTTTTGTTTTGTTTTGTTTTGTTTTGTTTTTTTCCCCAAAGTCCCCCTTCAGGGAGTGATCGAAGGTCGCTTTTTTTTTTTTTTTTTTTCCCCCTTTGACAGGCAGAGCGGACAGTGAGAGAGAGAGACAGAGAGAAAGGTCCTCCGTTGCCATTGGTTCACCCTCCAATGGCTGCCACGGCCAGTGCGCTGCGGCCGGCGCACCACGCTGATCCGAAGGCAGGAGCCAGGTGCTTCCTTCTGGTCTCCCATGGGGTGCAGGGCCCAAGCACTTGGGCCATCCTCCACTGCACTCCCGGGCCACAGCAGAGAGCTGGCCTGGAAGAGGGGCAACCGGGACAGAATCCGGCGCCCCGACCGGGACTATAACCCGGTGTGCCGGCGCCCCAAGGTGGAGGATTAGCCTATTGAGCCACGGCGCCGGCCCCTGGGTTGCCTTTTGAGGGCCAGAGGCCAGTCTACTGGAGCCCGTGTGTGTGTGAGTTAAGGATGTAGGTGGCGGGTGGCGGGTGGCGGGTGGCATGCTCATGTCCCTATTCCCCCTCCCCCACCCCAGGTCGACCAGGTGGCAGAGGAGTGTGCTCTAACAGAGATGGGTGGCATTTTGGGGACAAGTGACCGGGTCCCCAAGCTCAGAGGTGGCTGTGTCCAGTGCATCAGCCCCGTGCCCTCTCGCGTGGACATTTTTATACTTGGAGTTGTGGTTTTGGACCTGCAGGTAAGTGCTGACACGCTGTTCTCTGGTGACTGTCGCCAGAGAGAGGGGACTCCGGACGTGCGTTGGGGACACGGGGACAAAGTGGGCTTCCAGTGGGCTGGTGCTCGACCGTGCTCCTTTCTGAGAGCCACCTGCTTGGGCTCGCGCGGTGGCTTGTGTGCGTTCGTCCCGGTTGTCCCGCGACGGTGATGCCACCTCCGGCCTATGGTGCCCGAGGGCGGTGGGGGTGAGGCGGGCGTCGGGTCCTCTACCCGCGTGCGCTCCTTGCCGCTGGTGAGCCGATCGCCTGGTGGTTGTGACAACCCTCTGACTGAAAGGACCTCGATGAGGGGTGGCTTCATGCCACACGTGTGCGTGTCAGGCGTTCTCCGCTGGGGTTGTCTACCGCCTGCAGTGGGAGGCGGGGGCCGGCGAGGCTGCAGCGGGCCCCACTGGTGGCTGTCCTTGCCGGGTCGTGCCCCCCGCCCTCACTCCACGTGTTAAAACTCCGAGCTGACTGTGACCGATGTGGTGCTGTGGTGCTCTCCTGGGCCGGACCTAAGCTGCTCCAGATGAGGGACGGCCGTTCATGGCGAACGCTGCCGAGCCTCTCGTTCTGGCCTGCGGGCCCCTCGTTCTGCCTTCCCCACCCGTGGGTGGTGTGTGGGTAGCAGGGGTGCGGAAACCGGCCCGACCTCTGCTGTCCCCGTGCTTTTGCGCGCGGGGGGGTGCTGGGGTCCTGTGACGTGGCGGGCATCCCTCGCTGTCGCCCTGTCGTGGGCTGTGGCTGTGGAGCCTTGACTCCACGCGAGCCTGTGCGGTGCCCCTGGAGCGGTCCAGGTTGTGCCTCAGGTGCCTGAAGCCGAGTGGTGGTGTTGCTCCTGTCCCCCCAGTGCCCTCTCCCGGGTGTCGCTGCTGTGGCTGCCTCTGGCTGCTGCCTGTGCCCCTTGGGAGTGTTGGGGGGTCGAGGCGGTAAGAGAAGGGGAGACCCGTGCGTGCTTCGCCTCGCTGGAGGGAGGCTGCCGGTGTCGTGCCGTCCCCACGTGTGTGGGGGGTATCGGCTTGGCGGGCGCATGCCTGCGTGCTTGCCACCCCCTGTGGGGTGGTGTGTGCCAGGTGTGTCGAGCGGTCGCGGCGTGGTCCGGCCCGGCTGGACGAGTGCGGGGGCTGGGAAGGGCTG
>NW_026909024.1:0-15000 GCF_033115175.1 Lepus europaeus | reverse complement strand
ATCCACCCTGAGGCAGAACATCAGAAAATTCACCAAACATGATTACTTATTTCTTTAGTGCAAGGCAGAGCATCAGAAAAATCTAAAATTCCTACGCCATTATCTAACTCTTCATTCATTCATTCATTCATTCACTGAAAGGCAGACATCTCAGTTCAAACACGATTATCTATGATCGATCGATCGATCAAAAAAATCACGAATCAAAAGCAATTATTGATTTGTTTATTGTGAAGCGGAGTACCAGAAATGCCATGATTCAAACATGACTATTTCAGGGCTGGTGCTGAACACCAAAAGTGATTGTTGATAGCAAGGCAGAGCATCAGAAATATCCCACACCCACTCATGTCTCTTTCACAGATTTACATTTGCACTTGGGCGACATGGTACTGTATTCCCATCCCACACACATTAGCAGGGAGCTGGATTTCATGGAGTGCAGCCGGGACTCAAACTGCTGCTTTCTCCATCCATAGGGATGCCTATGTCAGGGGTGGGGGTGGTGTGTGCACGACCATGACAAGCCCCAGATGGGACTTTTTTTTTTTTTCCTTAATCAAGGTTGGTATCACGGATGGACATCTTCCTTATAATCCTAATTTACAGTCATCGATGCCACTGGATGGGGGCCGCGGCGGGGTGTGGTGGGGTGCGGTGGGGCGCGGCGGGGCGGGGCGGGGCGCGGCAGGTGGGAGAAGTCATTTGAACTCAAAATGGAGTCTTTAGTGCCAGAGTGTCAGGAGCCATTTTGAATCTAAAAGGAAGGTCAATAGGTGCAGAAATTGAACACTGGGTGGCGGGTCAGCACCCAGGTCTGCTCAATCGTAGTGATCTTTGGAAAGCTGAAAATGCTAAGGGTGAAAAACACCGGAGTGAGGCAGTTGGGGAGGGGGGTGTCATTATGCCCTGGTGAGTTACGTTTGGGATGCCTGCCGCTTTGAGTTCTGCTTGGCTGCTCTGCTTAACATACAGCTTCCCATGAATAGGTCCTGGGAGCACCTTTTCCTTATATGAAGGGAGAGAGATGACATAGATAGGAGAGCCAGGAACCAGTGGATGAAAACAATCTCCCTCCCTCCCTCCCTCCCTCCCTCCCTTCCTTCCAACACGGCTATCTATCTATCTATCTATCTAGAGCATCCGGAAAAAAAATCACAATTCAAAAATGAATGTTGATTTATTTGGAGGCAGAGCATCAAAAAGTACCAATTCAAACTCTGTCATCTATCTATCTATCTATCTATCTATCTATCATGAGGCAGAATGCCCAAAAAAATCACGATTCAAAAATTTTCCTTCCTTCCTTCCTTCCTTCCTTCCTTCCTTCCTTCCTTCCTTCCTTCCTTCCAAGGCAGAGTACCAGAAAAATCATGCATCTGGACTCAAAATGGAATCTTTCCTACCAGGATAGCGGAGCCCTTTTGAATCTAAAAGGAAGGTCAGTAGGTGCAGAAATTGAACACTACGTGTTCTAAATCAATCAAGCCATCTTAAGAAATAAGTGCCCCACAGTAGGTGGGACTGGACCAGGTCAAGACATTTTAGCAAGAAGTAGGAAGAGCCCACACTCTGATATAAGATGCTAATGTTCCAAGTGGTATTTTATTTATTTATTTTTTAAGTACTTCTCCAGGGTACCTGTCTTCAGAAATTTTTCTTTCATAAGATCTATTTATTAGGTAGGAAGGAAGGAAGGAAGGAAGATTGCTTTTTTTTTTTTTTTAGTTATGTATTGGAAACAGTTATAGAGAGGCAGAGACAGAGACAGAGACAGAGTCTTCCATCCCCTGGTTCACCTCCAGATGGCTGCAATGGCCGGAGCCATGCTGATCCAAAGCCAGGAGCCAGGAGCTTCTTCCAGGTCACCCACATGGGTGCAGGGGCCCGAGGAGGACTTGGGCCATCTTCTGCTGCCTTCCCACACCATAGCAGAGAGCTGGATCGGCCCCAATACAGCGCAATCTTTATTTTTAAAAAAAAATGTTAAAAGATTTATTTATTTGGGGCGGGCGCTGCAGTGCAGCGGGTTAATGCCCTGGCCTGAAGCACCAGCATCACACAGGAGTGCCATCAGATGGAAGACCTCTCTCTGCCTCTCCTCTCTCTGTGTGACTCTGACTTTCAAGTAAATGAAAAACTCTGAAAAAAAAAATAGATCTATTTATTTATTTATTTACTTACTTACTTACTTACTTATTTGAAAGAGTTACACAGAGAGAGGAGAGGCAGAGAGAGTGAGAGAGGTCTTTTGTCTGATGGTTCACTCCCCAATTGGCTGCAATGGCTGGAACTGCGCAGATCTGAAGCCAGGAGCCAGGAGCTTCTTCTGGGTCTTGCATGGGGGGGTGTAGGGGCTCAAGGACTCGGGCCATCTTCCACTGCTTTCCCGGGCCATAACATAGAGCTGGATTGGAAGAGGAGCAGCCGGGACTCAAAACTGGCACACATAGGGGATGCTGGCGCTTCAGGCCAAGGCGTTAACCCGCTGCACCGCAGCAGCGCCGGCCCCCAGTGCAATCTTTCTTAAAAAAAAAAAAAAAAAAAAAAAAAAAAGAAAGAAAGAAAGAAAGAAAGAAAGAAAGAAAAAAAGAAAAAAAATCTCAAGGGGACTCGGCTCAGCTGTGACTCCGTGATCTGCTAATATGAGATCTATTTCCAGTCCCTCCTCTTCCATTTCCAATCCAGCTCCTTGCTAATTCACCTGGAAAGCCACGGGAAGATTGACCCACTACTTGAACCAGCTGGGAGATGTGGGACAGATGAAACTCCTGGCACCTGCCTCCTGGATTTGCCCTGGCCACCCAGAGCCCATCCAGCAGATGGAAGACCTCTGTTTCTCTCCCAACCCTCAGCCAGTTACCCCATACCTTTTCCACATACATAAGGATAAATTAAATTTAAAAAGAATTGGCTAACTAAGTCTCTGAAAAGGGGGGGAGGGGGATGGGCTGGCCCTGGGCATAGTAGGTTAAGCATCTGCCAGTGTGTGTGGCTCCATGCTCTGATATGAGATGCTGATGTCCCAAATGGTGTTTTTTTTTTTTTAATTTATTTATTTTTTTGACAGGCAGAGTAGACAGAGAGAGAGAGACAGAGAGAAAGGTCTTCCTTTGCCGTTGGTTCACCCTCCAATGGCCGACGCGGCTGTCGCGTTGTGGCCGGCGCACCGCGCTGATCCGAAGGCAGGAGCCAGGTGCTTCTCCTGGTCTCCCATGGGGTGCAGGGCCCAAGCACTTGGGCCATCCTCCACTGCACTCCCGGGCCACAGCAGAGAGCTGGCCTGGAAGAGGGGCAACCGGGACAGAATCCGGCGCCCCTGGCCGGCGCCGCGGCTCACTAGGCTAATCCTCCGCCTTGCGGCGCCGGCACACCGGGTTCTAGTCCCGGTTCGGGCACCGATCCTGTCCCGGTTGCCCCTCTTCCAGGCCAGCTCTCTGCTGTGGCCAGGGAGTGCAGTGGAGGATGGCCCAAGTGCTTGGGCCCTGCACCCCATGGGAGACCAGGAGAAGCACCTGGCTCCTGCCATCGGATCAGCGCGGTGCGCCGGCCGCAGCGCGCTACCGCGGCGGCCATTGGAGGGTGAACCAACGGCAAAAAGGAAGACCTTTCTCTCTGTCTCTCTCTCACTGTCCACTCTGCCTGTCAAAAATAATAATAATAATAATAATAATAATAATTAAAAAAAAAAAAAAAGAATCCGGCGCCCCGACAGGGACTAGAACCCGGTGTGCCGGCGCTGCAAGGCGGAGGATTAGCCTAGTGAGCCGTGGCGGCGCCGGCCTTGTGTTTTTTTTGTGTTTTTTTTTTTTTTTTTAAGAGCTTCTCCAGAGTACCTGACTTCAGGAATTTTTATTTTGTAAGATCTATTTATTTGAAAGAAAGGAAGGAAAGATAGATTTATTTATTTATTTAAAACACAGAGTTACAGAGAGGCAGAGGCAGAGAGAGGCAGAGTCTTCCATCCCCTGGTTCACTGCCCAGATGGCTGCAATGGCTGGAGCTACGCCGCTCCAAAGCCAGGAGCCAGGAGCTTCTTCCCAGTCTCCCACGTGGGTGCAGGGGCCCAAGGACTTGGGCCATCTTCTACTGCTTTCCCAGGCCATAGCAGAGAGCTGGATTGGCCCCAGTACAGTGCAATCTTTAAAAAAATAATAATAATGATAATAATCTTGGGCTGGCGCGTGGCTCACTAGGCTAATCCTCCACCTTCGGCGCCAGCACACCGGGTTCTAGTCCCGGTTGGGGTGCCAGATTCTGTCCCGGTTGCTAGTCTTCCAGTCCAGCTCTCTGCTGTGGCCTGGGAAGGCAGTGGAGGATGGCCCAAGTCCTCCCTTGGGCCCTGCACCCATAAGGGAGACCAGGAGAAGCACCTGGCTCCTGGCTTCGGATCGGTGCAGCGCGACAGCCGCAGCGGCCCTTGGCGGGTAAACCAACAGAAAAGGAAGACCTCTCTCTCTCTCTCTCTCTCTCTCTCTCTCTCTCTCTTTTGACAGGCAGAGTGGACAGTGAGAGAGAGAGGCAGAGAGAAAGGTCTTCCTTTTGCCATTGGTTCACCCTCCAATGGCCGCCGCGGCTGGCGCGCTGCGGCCGGCGCACCTCGCTGTTCCGAAGGCAGGAGCCAGGTGCTTATCTTGGTATCCCATGGGGTGCAGGACCCAACCACTTGGGCCATCCTCCACTGCACTCCCTGGCCATAGCAGAGAGCTGGCCTGGAAGAGGGGCACCGGGACAGAATCCGGCGCCCCGACCGGGACTAGAACCCGGTGTGCCGGCGCCACTAGGCAGAGGATTAGCCTGTTGAGCCATGGCGCTGGCCGGAAGGGAAGAAGAAGGAAAAAAAAAAAAATCTTAAGGGGGCTCAGCTCAGCTGTGACTCTGTGATCCACTAATATGAGGTCCATTTCCAATCCAGCTCCTTGCTAATTCACCTGGAAAGCAACGGGAAGATTGACCTACTACTTGGGTCCCCGAGCCCAGCTGGGAGATGTGGGACAGATGAAGCTCCTGGCACTTGCCTCCTGGATTTGCCCTGGCCACCCAGAGCCCATCCAGCAGATGGAGGATCTCTCTTCCCCTCCCAACTCTCAGACAATCACCTCATAAACTCTTTCACATAAATAAGAGTGAGTTAATTTTAAAAAAGAATTGGCCAATTAAGTCTCTGAAGGGGGGGGGGGGATTGGGCTGACCCTGGGGCATAGTAGGTTAAGCATCTGCCTGTGGCTCCAGTTTGAGATGGAAGGGCTCTCTGTAACTCTGACTCTCCGGTAAAAAAAATAAAAAAAAAAATAAAGATAAAAATATTTCAAAAAAGAATTACTATTATTATTATTATTATTATTATTATTAGGGGGCCTGTGCTGTGGTGTAGCAGGTAAAACTGCCACAAGCAGTGCCGGCATCCCATATGGGCTCCCGTTCAAATCCCATCCCATCCCAGCTGGCTGCTCTCTGCTGTGGTCCGCAAAAACAGTAAAAGGTGGCCCGAGTCCTTCTGCCCCTGCACTCCCACGGGAGACATGGAAAAAGCTCAGGCTCCTGGCTTCGTATTGGTGCAACTCAGGGTGTTTCGACCACCTGGGATGTGAACTGGTGGGTGGGAGACCTCTGCCTCTGCCTCTCTGTAACTGGCTTAACCACACTGGTCCTGTGTGTAGAAATTTGCTGGCATCACAACTTGTATGAATGAAGCAGATTTCATAATATAAAGACACTGCTGGGACTGGCATTGTGGTGCATCAGGTACAGCAGCCGCCTGTGACCCCCCAGCATCTCACATGGGCACCAGTTTGAGCCTTAGCCGCTCCAGTTCCAATCCAGCTCCCTGATAATGGCCTGGGTGGTGGCATCAGAGGATATCCCAAGTCCTTAGGCACCTGGAAGAAGCTCCTGGTTCCTGGGTTCATCGTGGCCCAACCCTGGCCATGGTGGCCATCTGTGGGAGTGAACCTGATGTCTCACATTCTCTCTCCCCCACCCCATCTCTATCTATCTCTATCTCTCTCTCTGTTTTTCACCTTGCACATAAGCAAGCAAATAGGCTAATACAGAAGGATCTGTGAGCAGAGATGCATCTGGCAGCAGCCTCGTATGTTCGGGCCAAAGAACAACTGGTAAGTTAAACATGCCTGTGGATGGGCTCATGGTGGAATACACCAGTGTGGACCTATGCCCAAGAAGAAAAAGAAAAAAAATATATACTTGTGCCTTCTTCCTAGTTATAGAATATTCTCTGGATAAGCTAAGATGTTCCAGGGTAGGAGCAAAAGGGCAGGGAGGAAAGCTGTGTTCCTGGCATCCCTGGCCAGTTATTTCACTCCCCTGCCCCGTGCCCTCTTCCTAGGCCAGAGTCAGGGCAGAGGTGCCCATGGGGACAGACATGGGGGGAGGACACACACCCTCCCTGAATGAATCTTGTCTCCTCCAACACCTATCCTGCCACTGTGATGACTTTGCAAGGCACAGCTGAAGAGAGAAACTGGTAGCCTGGCCTTGGGAATCTACTTGCCACACCCACCCACCCTCAATGACTTGGAATCTGCCTCATTCAATTGGCTTCATTCAAATGCAGAAGAAACAGCCCAGAGCTTTTTTCTCTGTGAATGGGTTTCCCTTTCTCTTCTCCTCAGCCGCCTCCCCCCCCCACCCCCCACCCCCACCCCCCCCCCCCGCGCGCCTCAGGCCTTTGTCAGTGAATGGCCAACTTTCCCTGCTCCTCCAGAATGCTGCCTTTCTGGGGCAAAGGTCAGTCAGTCAGTCCCCTTAACGATGACGGCTACCACAGCTGAAACCCTGCCTTGAAGGCTGACATCTTTTTTTTTCTTTACGGCCTGGGGTGTGTTTGCTTGAGATAGAGTGTGCACATGTGTCTTTCAGAGGAGACAGAACCAGTGCAGTGGAATGCCAAGCAGATTCTCTTGCCGTTCTGGAATTCTGGCAGTCACGGGACAGAAGGCTAGCAGGGGATGATTTTGACGACAGACAGACAGACACCTCTGCTGAGCTGTGCTTGCTCTGGGGAGGAGGGACAGATTATGGTCATTCGCCTTTGGGTTTCACGAGCACTTCTCATTCTCCCCCCTGCTTCCCGTGGAAATCCACAGTCCCCCTCCGTGAGCCCAGGGTATCAGTGACCTCACGTGCCTTCTCAGCACCCTAACACAAGAGGTAGTTGGACAAATGTGAAGGAATCGCAGAGGAAGACTTGTTATGGCACGATGAGTGGGCGGGCGAGGTGGGGTTGGGGGCCATAGGGGGATATGGCTGTCGTTGGGCAAATAGGAAGGGTAGTGTCTGACAAATACCCCAAAGTGTTTAGGCTCCTGCTGCGCATGTGGGAGATCTGGATGCAGTCTCTGACCCAGCTCCAGCCTGTGTGTGTGTGTGTGTGTGTGTGTGTCCTCCTCTCCCTCCTTATTTTAAAAATAAAAATAGGCCTACAGCAACGAACGTGACCGTGACGTGAGCGTACCAAATGTCATGGAACTGTGCGGTTGAACATGTTTCCGACGGGAGTAGATTTCACACGAGCGAGGAAGTTTTCTGGCTTTGTCGAGTGGGGATGTGAGGGATGTGAAAATCTGACAGTGCAGCCATTTGGAGCATCAGAAAAGAAGCACTGTAAATGACTGTGGGTCCTGTGACAAAGAGTGAAAGGAGATTTTTCAACAATCCATACCCCGGGGGCCGGCGCCGGCTCACTAAGCTAATCCTCCATCTGTGGCGCCGGCACACCAGGTTCTAGTCCCGGTCAGTCGGGGTGCCGGATTCTGTCCCGGTCGCCCCTCTTCCAGTCCAGCTCTCTGCTGTGGTGACCCGGGAGTTCAGTGAAGGATGACCCAGGTCCTTGGGCCCGCACTCACGTGGGAGGCCAGGAGGAAGCACCTGGCTCCTGGCTTCGGATCGACATATATATATATATATATATACACACTATACATATAATTATATATAATATGTAATAGACAGCATATTATATAATATATATCACATAATATATTATAATATTTGTAATACATTATATATGATACATATATATAATATAATATGATATATACTATATATTATATAATATATGATATATTATCTTTAATATAATATATTTTGTATAATCATATATTATTATATAATATAATATATTTATAATATATAATTATATATAATATAATATGTATGATATATATTTATATGATGTAATGTGATATATTATATTATTATATATTAAATATTCATATATTTTATTCATATTCATATATTTTATTTTACGTGTATTATATATATATATGTATATGTATATACACACGCATACACAGAGGAAGTCGGTTCTGTCCGCATCCTAAAAGAAGTTCACAGAATTACCTAGTCTGTTATAGTGCGGTGACACAAGATTGGTGCTGCTGCTGTACATGGTCACTCGGATGTTTCGTGTGTCACAGAAATTTTGTCAAAGGCAGCGATAGGACAGATGAGCAGCCGTGGGACAGCCACCACTAGTATGTTCCTTCATTTTGGCGGTGTTGTGAGGGAATTTGCAAAGGTGGGCATGTTGTAGAGAGCTGTAGTTTGAAGAGGTGGGGAGTGAAACCAGCAGATGGAAGCAATCTCTCTTTCTGTGTGTTTCTCTCTACCCCCCCCCCACACACACTTTACCTTTCCGATTCAGAAATAAATAAATAAATGAATCTTAAAAAACTTGAAGAAATAGGCCGGCGCCGCGGCTCACTAGGCTAATCCTCCGCCTTGCGGCGCCGGCACACCGGGTTCTAGTCCCGGTTCAGGCACCGATCCTGTCCCGGTTGCCCCTCTTCCAGGCCAGCTCTCTGCTGTGGCCAGGGAGTGCAGTGGAGGATGGCCCAAGTGCTTGGGCCCTGCACCCCATGGGAGACCAGGAGAAGCACCTGGCTCCTGCCTTCGGATCAGCGCGGTGCGCTGGCTGTAGCGTGCCGGCCGTGGCGGCCATTGGAGGGTGAACCAACGGCAAAGGAAGACCTTTCTCTCTGTCTCTCTCTCTCTGTCTCTCTGTCTCTGTCTCTCTCTCTCTCTCTCTCTCTCTCACTATCTGCCTGTCAAAAATAAATTTAAAAAAAAAAAACTTGAAGAAATAATGTGTGATGTGTGGTGGGCGTTCGGATCAACGGTTAGAGTTTTCGGCATGGGGTGCTCCCGTTTCATGCAGTGGACATGGGTTCGATTCCTGACTCTCCTCTGATTCAAGCTTTCTGCAGGGGCATGGGCATGCCCTGGGAGGCAGCAGGTGAGGTTTCAAGTACTTGGCTCCCTGACATCTATGTGTGGGGATCGTTAGAAAGCCCCATGGTGAAAAAATAGAGTCAGACGCTATTGGGTGTGAGTGATGGGAACTGTCAGTGCTGCACGCCAGAATCTCCACTGGTGGGGAGCTAGAGTAAAAAATCCAATCCAGGTACTCCAGTGGGAGAGGTGGATCATCTTAATGATTAGTTGAAGATAGTTGAAGATTCCATCCCACAATCCATCACTTTCTTTTCACTTTTTAATGGATTACATACTTATTGGAGAGGCAGCATTACAGAGACAGGGAAGGAGAGAAGGAGGAGGAGGAGAATGAGAGAAAGAGAGAGAGAGAGAGAGAGAGAGAGAGAGATGCGAGCATTGTGGGGCATCTGGTTAAGCTGGATCAGTCCTGCCTGGACCAGGTGGCACTCAAACCCATGCTGCTGTGGGATGCCAGCATTGCAGGCAGAGGCTTGAGACCAAGGAACCGCTTCCTAGGCCCCTGAGGTTGCCACTGCCTGCGATGCCAGAGTCCAACTCCCTGCTAATGTGCTTGGGAAGATAGCAAAAGATGGCCTGAGTGCTTGGGCCCCTGCACCTATACAGGAGACCTCGATGAAGTTCCAAGCTCCTGGGTTTGGCCTGGCCCAGCCCAGGCTGTTGTAGTTCCATTTGTGGGAGTGAGCCGACTGTCTCTGTAACTACCTTTCGAGTAAATCAATACATCTTTCTGTGTAAAGAAAAGAAGGAGAACCTGGTTGGTGACAGACATCTTTGAGACTACCGGTTATTTTTAAGCAGGAGGTTTCTGGGAATAAAGCGGATACTGTCGATAGCCCTACCTGGACTCTCTTTGGACAGGTCTCTGTGGATGTGGAGTCGATGGGGAAGGAGGGAGGCAGGTAAGGAAGGAGGGAGGATTCAGTGTGAAATTTCTGCTTCCCTTCGTCTTCACCGGGCCCTCACTCCGCGCGAGCCGAGCCGAGCCGAGCTGAGTCTCTCTTGCCTGAGGCTCGCGCACCACCTAGCGGCCACAGTATTGAACACGGGTTTGGTGAGGCAGAGCTAAGATGGAGTCACAACTTCCAGGGCCAGCGGGCGGTTGGGGGTGGGGGCTTGTTTGGCGCAGGCTGGGTGCGGAGCGCCTTTGGACTTCCTCCTTTGGAAGCTGCTGGCGTGCCTTTGGATGGGGCTGGCCCATCTGAGACTGGAGACTGGGGTCGGTCGGTCTCCCTCCCCACCCCCACCCGCCCCGAGTCTCCCCTTCTTCACCTGGAAAGGTGGAAGAAGAAAGTTGTTTGTTCTGAACGACATCGACCCCGGATTTTGTCCCCATAGGAAACCGTAGACACGACTGCCCTGTGGATTTTCTGACTTGGGTGCCTGGATTCAAAAAGAAAGAGAGAGAGAGAGAGAGAGAGAGAGAGAGAGAGAGAGAGAGAGAGAGAGAGAGAAAGAAAGAAAGAAAGAAAGAAAGAAAGAAAGAAAGAAAGAAAGAAAGAAAACTAGTGTCTGGGTCTTCTTCTCCCTTAAGGAGACTATGGCCCAGACCTGACCTCTAATTTGATCAGGCAACCCCCCTCTCGCCCGTGCTTTGGTTCCCTTGACTGAATTTTTCTCATTGTCCTCCGTGCCTGCGGCTTTGGCTGCCACGTGTAGAGAATGATATCTACCCCAAAAGGAAGGCCTCAAAGGCCGCCTGAGGAGCGATGTTTCTCTGTGATCTACTTCTATCTGTTGCTCCTCATCTTCCCCCCCAGTCCCAGGGGAGCGAGCCTTGGGAGCCAGAAGACTTCTTCTCCCAGGTGGGTTCCAGAGACCTGACATCCCTCCCTGCCCTGGTGTTCCAGGGTGGGTGGTCAAGCTGCAGTCAAAATGTGTGTATGGTGCACTGGTTTATTTTGGTATGTCATTGTGACAGACTCACAGACACACACACACATGCGCGCGCACACACACACGTAGCTCTGAAGGGCTCTCTCCATCTCCACACACACGCATACACGTACACACAGGTCTGACTGGGTGTGTTGTTTCTCTGGAACACTTGGAAGGCCATTTTAGGGGCAGTGCCTTCCCAGGCACAGAGGAGAGTGGATGAGAACTTCTCAGGAGCAAAACCCCTCTTGGAATGGGAGGGTGAGTGGTGCTGCGGTGTCTCTTGGGGTGCGGTGGCTGGCTCTCCCCTGCTTCTTTCTGTGCCTCACCGGAGGGAGCAGAAGCTTCTTGTGGGCTGAGCTGGATCCTGTGTGCCCAGACGCTGCTCACTGTGCAGCCATTTCTGCTCATGTGCTGGGAAGGGGAAGCCAGGCCAGGCTCCTGTCCTGTTTCCCAGAGACCCAGTCTGCTCTCTTCCTCCTCTGACCCCTACCTGCTGATGGGGAGCAGAGTAAAGTGCTCGCTCTCTCTCTCTCCCTCTCCTTGCTCTCTCTGGAAGACTGTCCTCCCTTCTTTCACATCTCTGATCCACTGCCATTCCACCTCCTTTCTGCCCCCAAAAGAGGTCCTTGGCTCCCCTAAGATCTTAGAAGAAAGACAGATAGAGGCCGGCGCCATGGCTCACTAGGCTAATCCTCTGCCTGCGGCGCTGGCACCCTGGGTCCTAGTCCCAGTCGGGGCACTGGATTCTGTCCCGGTTGCTCCTCTTCCAGTCCAGCTCGCTGCTGTGGCCCAGGAGTGCAGTGGAGGATGGCCCAAGTGCTTGGGCCCTGCACCCGTAAGGGAGACCAGGAGAAGCACCTGGCTCCTGGCTTCGGATTGGTGCAGCACGCTGGCCTGGCCGTAGCGGCCATTTGGGGGGGGGGTGTGAACCAACGGAAGTAAGACCTTTCTCTCTGTCTCTGTCTCTCTCTCTCTCTCACTGTCTAACTCTGCCTGTCCAAAAAAAAAAAAAAAAAAAAAAAAAAAAAAAAAAAAAGAAAAGAAAAAGAAATTTTTTTTCTTATTTTTCTTTTTTTTTCTTTTTTGGTTCACCCTCCAATGGCCACCGCGCTGGCTGGCGCACCGCGCTGGTCTGAAGGCAGGAGCCAGATGTTTCTCCTGGCCTATTGAGCCTATTGAGCCGTGGTGCCGGCTAAAAGACAGAAATTTAAAGCTAGCTAGTGGGAGCTAGGCAGCGTTGTGGCACAACAGGTTAAAGACAATGTCAGCGGAAGATGGGCCAAGTAGTTGTGTCCTTGTCACCCACAATGGTGACCCAGATGGAGTTCCTGGCTGCTGGCTTTGGCCTAGCCCAGCCTCAGCTGCTGTGGGCATTTGGGAAATGAATGAGTGGATGGAAGATCTCTCTCTCTCTCTCTCCCTCTCTCTCTCTCCCCCACCACCTCTCCTACCTCTCCTCTCTCCCCCCTCTCTCTATCCTTCTCTTTGTCACTGCATTTCACATAAAAAAGAAAGAAAAATTGCATAAATCAACGTATCTCTCCAAGAAACATAGAAAGCCGGGCAGGTTTGTTGTGCTTCCACCCTGCCTCCCGGTCTTCCAGTGGTGACCCTTCGCATTTCCTTTCAACTCCTGGTGGTGGAAGGAGACACACATCGAGGAGATACTGGGCCATCCTTTATAACAGTACTACCTAGGGAGGGAGGGCGGGCCGTCCCGGCTGGAGACAGTGATTGCATTGAAGAAAGTGAGAGTGTGAGTGTGAGTGTGTGCCTGTGTTCCTGTCTGGCCCAGCTACCAGCTAACGGGAGGCCCTCCCGCTCATCATTGGATGAGATTTCTGGAGAGCCAGGCCTGGAGAAACGTGGCCCAAGGGTGTGTGTGTGTGTGTGTGAGAGAGAGAGAGAGAGAGAGAGAGAGAGAGAGAGAGAGAGAGAGAATCTGGAGCTGACTCACGGGCCTGGGACCCAGTGTCATTCCCCATTCACCTTCCTCCCTCGGCCTCCTCTGCCCTGTCCTGCCCTTCATCCCCCCCTTCCTCCCCACCCACCCCCGCCGAGAGAACCAAAGCTCTCTACGGCGATACTCGCGCGCCACCTAGCGACCACAGTATCAGATCGGGCACGGTGGCCGGTGAAAGCCAAAATGGCGCTGGCGACTAAACAGTGTCCTGAGTATCGCGAGGCTTCGGGGTGGAGGCTGCGCAGTGGTTGGGGGCCTGTTTAGCACATGCGCGGTGTGGAGCACAGGCGAGCTTTCTGCTGTGGGGTGGGCGGCGGGGGGGGGGCATTTTTCTCTGGGCTGGGGCGCCGCCGCCGCCGCCGCCGCCGCCGCCGCTGCCGCCGCGCCGCCGCGCTGCCGCGAGAAGGGTGGGGAGCTGGCCGGGGGCGGGGAGCGGGCTGTGACTGGGGGTCGGCTCTTGGGTCCTTGGGCGCCACCCTGGGTGATCTGAGTCCCCTGTGGGTCACCGTTGGCGTCTTTCTTTCTCTTTCTTTCTTTCTTTCTTTCTTTCTTTCTTTCTTTCTTTCTTTCTTTCTTCTTCTTCCTTCCTTCCTTCCTTCCTTCCTTCCTTCCTTCCTTCCTTCCTTCCTTCCTTCCTTCTTTTATGTTCTCTTTCTCAGTTTATTCCCTGTTGTCTCTTGCTCTCGTGCTGTTCCCCGCTCGTCCGTGTGTCTGTCCGTCTCCTTCTAGCTTCTTTCTCTTTCTCACGACTTTATTTCTCACTCCCCCTTTGACTTGATATTCTTTGCCCTTTCTTATTTTTTCTTCCCACTTGCTTGCCTTCTCTCTCTCTGTCTCTGTCTCTGTCTCTCTGTCTCTTTCTCTCTCGTCTTTTTAAATCTTCATGCTCTCTCCTCTCTTCCTTATTTTGGTTTCATTTTTGTCTCCCACCTTCCCTCATGTGTTTCCTCTCTTTGTCGTGTCCTCGTGTCCTCACGGTTTTCTTTCTAAACTTCCATTCCTTCTTTTCCCCATTTTTTACGTTTTCTTTCTCTCTTCTTAGTTTTTGTCTTTCTGTTCGTCCTCCTTTTTTTTTCTTCTTACTCCAATTTCTCTCTCTCTCTCTCTCTCTCTCTCTCTCTCTCTCTCTCGTGTTCTTTCAATGTTTTCCCCTCTTTTTAATTCTCTCTGCCACTCTCTTGTCTTTTCTTCCTCCTTTCCTTTCCTTCCTTCACCTTTGGGTGGCCAAGTGGACTTTTTAAAGAAGTCTTTAGATTCCCAGGGTCACTGGGAAGAACGCACGGTCCTGAGTGCAACACGATTCTCATCAATTCTTATGTGAATGTGATATCAATACAAAGAGAAGAGGTTCGATGTAGTTCACAGATACAAAAAATAAGAATATGACACACTCCACTCCACTCCACTCCCCCCTCGCCCCCCCCCCCCCGTTTTTTAAAACTTCTGTGTAAATAGTGATCTGTGGAGTGTATCCCAGGCAATAGTGAAGCCCATGGATGGCCTCTGCCACAGATGGTGTGCTGCCAGAGGATGAGCCTCCTTCCCGATGCCCCCCTCTCCCTCCCCACACACACCCCGTGAGCCAAGAGAAGACGAAGACCCCCTCCCTGGGGGTCTGACAGGCTGACTCCCGGAGCCAGGTGAGGCCAGACCTGTCTTTGGGAGGCACTTCATGCTCTGAGATTTCCAGCCTGCTGAGTCCCAACCCTCGGCTGTGTGGGCACCTATGCCCCACAGCCTTTGTGGTTATGCAGACACCTGCCCCCGACCCCCTCCACACACTCTCTGCCCCCGGGCAGCCGAGAAACACGTTCTGAGCGTCCCCCTGCCGCCTGGATGCATCCAGCTGGCTGTCCCTTGGTTCCTCGGTGTCGGTTGTTGGACTCCACCTGGTGGCCGCC
>NW_026909023.1:712840-806828 GCF_033115175.1 Lepus europaeus | reverse complement strand
CTGAGCCGAGTGTGGGGGGAGGGGCTGGCAGGAGGAAGCTGCCGAGGGTGTCCCCGCGGAGGAGAGGCGACCCCAGGCCCACCCCCAGCAGGCAGTGGGGACCTGAGTCGAGCCCTGTGTGATGGAGGGGGCTGGGGTCCATGGTCCCCTGGCCGCCTTCTGGGGCAGCCACAACTGGGGGCAGACTCCTGGAGGGCTCCCTGGAGGAGGGGTCGCCTTCCCCACACCTGTGGGTGGAGCCCAGGCTGTGCCTCGGGCTGCTCACTGGAGATGGAGCGCAGACCATTGGGTGCCCCTGCAGCTGGGGGTCGGCCACTGCTTCTGAGCAGGGAGCTGCCATCACAGAGCCACGCCCACTACACTGGCATCAGCTTCTCACGTGTGCTTGGGTTAAGATCTGAAAGGCAGGGGGAGAGGGAGAGAGGGAGGGAGAGAGAGAGGGAGAGGGAGGGAGAGAGGGAGAGAGGGAGAGGGAGGGAGGGAGAGAGGGAGAGGGAGAGGGAGGGAGAGAGAGAGAGAGAGGGAGGGAGAGAGGGAGAGGGAGAGGAGAGAGGAGAGGGAGAGGGAGAGGAGGGAGAGGGAGGGGAGAGGGGAGGGAGGGAGGGGAGAGGGAGGAGAGGAGAGGGAGAGAGGGAGAGGGAGAGAGGTCTTCCATCCGCTGGGGTCACTCCCCAGTTGGCTGCAGTGGCCGGAGCTGGGCCGATCCGGAGCCAGGGGCCAGGAGCTTCCTGCTGGTCTCCCACAGGGGTGCAGGGGATTTGTCAGACAAGGGACAGGGACACAGGCGTGGCGCAATGTCATTGTTCCATGTGGGTGCTGGTTCGAGTCCCGGCTTGTCCCAGCTCCCTGTTGTGGCCTGGGAGAGCAGTGGACGATGGCCCCAGGTGCTGGGGGCCCTGCACCTGCGTGGGGAGACCTGGATGGAGCTCCTGGCTTCTGGCTTTAGATCGGCACAGCTCCAGCCACTGTGGCCATCTGGGGGAGTGACCCAGTGGATGGAAGACCTCCCCTCTCTCCCTCTCCTTCTCTCTCCCTCTCTCTCTCTCCCCCCTCTCCCTCCCTCCCCCTCTCCCCCCCTCTCTCTCCCTCTCCCTCTCCTTCTCTCTCCCTCTCTCCCCCCTCTCCCTCTCCTTCTCTCTCCCCCTCCCTCCCCTCTCTCTCTCTCCCTCCCTCTCCCTCTCCCCCCTCCCCTCTCCCCCCTCCCCCTCTCTCTCCCCTGCTCTAATGCAGGAATGCACACACACAGAGGAAGGTGTTCAGTGAACTGGTAGCTGCCCCAGACAGCAAAGAGGCGAGGCAGGTGAGGGCCGGGCAGGAGCCCTGGGAGCAGCCCCTCGTGCTCTTTCCCACGCCTCCTCCGCCGGATCCTCCGTGAGGATGTCGGGAAGGTCGGGAACGTCAAAGGGAAACACTGGCGGCCTCAAGGTTAAGAAGCGACCGGCAAGGAAGGACCAGAGGCTGGCTCCTCCCTTCGCCTGGTGGCGCCGCCCAGCCCGCTGGCTCCGGGGGTGGGGGGCCCTGGGCCTTATCGCGGGGCTGCAGGCTTGGTGGGGTTTGTGGGCAAAATGCTGCCCGTTGGCAGCTGGGCCCGGAGCACCGCCCCGCCCGGGCCCCTTCCCCTCTCTCTCTGCCCAGGGTCCAAAGGCCTCAGGCTTGGTCTCCTGCCCGGGGAGAGCTGGACGGAGCCGGGCTCACCACGGCGCTGCTAGGTGTTCCCTCAATGGTTGATTAAAAAATAAGTTTTTTAAAATTTATTTGAAAGGCAGAGCAACAGGAGAGGGAGAGGGAGAGAAGGAGAGGGAGGGGGAGGGGGAGGGGGAGGGGGGGGAGAGGGAGATACTCCACCTGCTGGGCCACTCCCCAGACACCCCCAGCAGCCAGCGCTGGGCCAGGAGCCAGGAGCCCCCTCCGGGTCTCCCACGTGAGGGGCAGGGACCCCAACACTTGGTGGCCTGAGGGGCCGGCGGCCACTGGCAGGTCCCAAATCTGTGCAGACGCCGAGGAGGCGGGGGGGGGGGGGAGCAGAGGCCCCCAGGCCGGCACAGCGAGGACCCCGGGGCCCCGGAGCCTGCTGGGGGGGGAGGTTTGGGAAAACAGCGGAGGCTGACAGTGACCCAGGACGCCACGGCCCCCCCCCCCAGCCGCAGAATGGCACCTCCCGGAGCCGGGGTGGGGCGGGGCTGCCCAGGGGTCCAGGGGCACTCCGACGCCCCCAGCCCAGTTCCCAGTGCCCGCGTTCAGGGTCTGGCTCCAGCTGCCCGGTCCCGAGCACCGGGAGCAGTGGCCATGGCTCAGGGCTGGGCCCTGCTCTCCCGCAGAGACCAGATGGAGCTCCTGGCCCCGCCTGGCCCAGCGCCCCTGTTGTGGGCATCTGCGGATGAAGACCTCCTTCTCTGCCCTTCCAAACGGCCGGGCCGGCATCCCCTAGAGGCGCAGGTTCGAGTCCCAGCTGCTCCACTTCCCGTCCAGCTCCCTGCTGTGGCCTGGGAGAGCAGCGGACGATGGCCCAGGTCCTTGGGCCCCTGCACCCACGTGGGAGACCCGGATGGAGCTCCTGGCTCCTGGCTTCAGATCAGCCCAGCTCTGGCCCTTGTGGCCATCTGGGGAGTGACCCAGCGGACGGAAGATCCGCCCTCCCCCCCGTCTGTCATTCTAACTCTGAAATAAATACATCTTCAAGTGATTGAAGCAAGTAAGTGAATTAATTAATTAACAGCAAACGGAAGGCAGGGAGCAGAGCGGCCCACCAGGTCCAGCCCTCTGCAGCTCCCGCGGGAGATGCGGACCCCGGCCCGCACAGCTGCAGCCGCTGACCCCGGCCCGCACCGCCCGCACAGCCTGCACACCGCACAGCCGTGAGCCGCTGACCCCGGTCCGCACAGCCGGGAGACGAGGACCCCGGCCCGCATAGCTGGGACACACAGACCGCGGCCCGCACAGCCGTGAGCCGCTGACCCCGGTCCGCACAGCTGGGACACGTAGACCCTGGCCCGCACAGCCGGGAGACGAGGACCCCGGCCCACACAGCTGGGACACATAGACCGCGGCCCGCACAGCCGGGAGATGAGGACCCCGGCCCGCACAGCTGGGACACGTAGACCCCGGCCCGCACCGCAGGGATCCGCGGACCCGGGCCCGCATAGCTGGGACACGTAGACCCCGGCCCGCACAGCCAGGAGACGAGGACCCCGGCCCGGACAGCTGGGACACGTAGACCCCGGCCCGCACCGCCGGGAGACGAGGACTCCGGCCCGCACAGCTGGGACACGTAGACCCCGGCCCGCACAGCTGGGACACGTAGACCCCGGCCCGCACAGCCGGGAGACGAGGACCCCGGCCCGCACAGCTGGGACACGTAGACCCCGGCCCGCACAGCCGGGAGACGAGGACCCCGGCCCGCACCGCCGGAGCCGCGGCTGCGCCTGGGGAACGCGGGGAAGTGCCCTGTTTGCCCGGGGACCCGCGCCCCGCGCCCGGGCAGCGCCTGCGGGGGACCCCCGCGCCCCACTTCCGGATCCATCCGGCACCAGCGAGATTTTCGCTCAGGCCCCAAGTTCACGGCCAGCGCTTCCCCGGTTGTTTACCCAGGGAGCTGGCTTCCGCCCGAAGGCCGAGCCGCGCGAACGGCGCGGATCACCGATCACCACCGAACGCCGGCCGCGGGGGCGGGGCGCGGCGGGGCGGCCCCGGCGCCCGGTGAGGGGCCCGGACGGGGGCCGCGGGCCCGGGCGCCGACGCGGGCTCCGCCCCGCCCCCAACCAGACGGCCCCGCGGTGGGGGCGGGGCGGGCAGGGCGCGCGCGGCGCGTACCCGGCGCCCGGTGACGCCGGAGAAAGGGGGCGGCCCCCGCGGCGCACGCCTGACCAATAGCCAGCCGGGACTCACGCCCGGACTCGGCCTCGGCCAATCAGACTCCCGAGGGGGCGGGCGCCCCCGCTCCCCGGCGGCGCGCGGGGCGGGGCCTGGGCGCAGCGCCTATAAAGGCGGGCGGCGGCGGCGGCGCCATTTTGCGGACGGCGAGCGGCGGCGGGGCGCGGGGAGGCGCAGCGGGGGATTTGCTGGTTTCGGACCCCAGCGGCCGGATGGTGAAATCCTCCCTGCAGCGGATCCTCAACAGCCACTGCTTCGCCAGAGAGAAGGAAGGGGACAAGGCCAGCGCCGCCCACGCCAGCCGCACCATGCCGCGCCTGAGCCTGCCCGCCGGCCGCGGCGGCCGCAGCGCCGAGAGGTGAGCGCCCCGCCCCCGCCCGAAGCTTCCAGAAGCGCCGGCCCGCGGGGAGTCGGCCCGGGGCGGGGTCTGGGCCGCGGCGGGGCG
Source organism: Lepus europaeus (assembly GCF_033115175.1). Lineage (NCBI taxonomy): Eukaryota > Metazoa > Chordata > Mammalia > Lagomorpha > Leporidae > Lepus > Lepus europaeus. Next base: position 802,513 of record NW_026909023.1, on the reverse strand, counting down.
GGGCGCCCCCTGGGGGCCGGCGCCGCCCCCGTGCCTGATCCCCGCGGCGGGGTCGCCCCTTGGGGCGTGGGGGTCGCGGGAGGAGGCCTGGGGGGCCGGGTGGGGCCGGGGGTGGGGGGTCGCGGGGGGCGCTGGGGGTCGCGGGAGGAGGCCTGGGGGGCCAGGTGGGGCCGGGGATGGGGGGGTCGCGGGGGTCGCTGGGGGGACGTGGGGGTCGCGGGAGGAGGTCTGGGGGGGTCGCGGGGGGCGCTGGGGGGACGTGGGGGTCGCGGGAGGAGGTCTGGGGGGTCGCGGGGGGCGCTTGGGGGGCGTGCGGGTCGCGGGAGGAGGCCTGTGGGGCCGGGGGTGGGAGCCCGCGGGGGACGTGGGGGTCGCGGGAGGAGGTCTGGGGGGCCGGGTGGGGCTGGGGGTGGGAGGCCAGCCCGCGGGGGTCGCTGGGGGGACATGGGGGTCGCGGGAGGAGGCCTGGGGGGCCGGGGGTGGGAGCCCGCGGGGGGCGCTGGGGGGACGTGGAGGTCGCGGGAGGAGGCCTGGGGGGCCGGGTGGGGCCGGGGGCGGTGGGTCAGCCCGGCTCGGGGGTCGCTGCGAGGCCCCCCGGCGGCGCCGAACAAGATGGAGGCGGCTTCGGGGCCTGTGGACGCCGCGCGGCAAATGGCTGCTGGCGCCGCGGCCGAGGTGACGCAAGATCCCCGCAGGGCCTCCCCCCACGGCTGTCGTCACCCGGGTCCGGGGCCTCGGTGGTGCTCCTGATGTCCCTCACCCACCCCTGAAGATCCCAGGTGGGCGAGGGGATAGCCAGAGGGATCCCAGCCTCGCGGCCGCGCCGCTGTACTCCGTGAGTTCGGGCCCCGCGCCCCCGCCCTGCTCCTGCCCCGCCCCCACAGCCGGCCCCGCGCCCCCGCCCCGCCCCCCGCTCCCTGCTCTGACGCGCGCCCCCGCAGGACCAGCGGCTGAGCGTGACCGAGGAGCTGACGCCGGGCGGCCAGACGCGGGTCCTGCACGTGCGGTCCCGGCTGTCGGACGCCAGGCAGGTCAGCTGGAGGGCGGTGCTGAGCGCCAACCGCCTGTACGTGGAGCTGCCGGCCGGCCCGCTGCCCGAGGGCTGCAAGGACAGGTGAGGGCGGGGCCTGGGGGTGGGGGCGGGGGCGGGGTCAGGTGGGCGGGGCGGGGCCGGCCTGGGGGCGGGGCCGGGCTCACGCGCCTCCCCGCAGCCTCGCGGTGCTGCTGGAGTTCGCCGAGGAGCAGCTGCGCGCCGACCACGTCTTCATCTGCTTCCCCAAGAACCGCGAGGACCGAGGTGCGGCCGGGGGCGGCCGGGGGGGGGGGGCGCGGGCCGGGGTAGCCCCTCCCCGCTCTGACCTCCCCGCCCGCCCCCCGCAGCCGCCCTGCTCCGCACCTTCGGCTTCCTGGGCTTCGAGCTGGTGAGGCCGGGGCACCCGCTGGTCCCCGCGCGGCCCGACGCCTGCTTCCTGGCCTACTCGCTGCGGGAGTAGCGGAGCCCGCGCTGTGCCCGCGATGAACGCCCTCGGACCCGTGTCGTGTTTGTGATACTGAAGTGTTTGCTTTAATTCTAAATAAAAGTTTATATTTTACTTTTCCACTGCTGCGGTGCCGTGGGTCCACTCGTGGGCGGGGCCTGGTGCGGACCCCGCGCCCCGCAGCCCTACCCAGGCCCTGCAGTGGGGGGCTTACGGCCGATGACCCGCGGGGCGTCAGGGGAGCACTTCCGGGTCGCGTTGTGCGCGCCTAGCGCTGCCTGCCGGCCGTAGCAGAAATGGGGGACGAGACCTCTGAGACGGCGAGTCTTAGGATTGATTGGTTTGGAAGATTCAGACCCAATCCACTCCCCGGGGGGCTGCATCCAGGCCTCCGACATACCTGGGCCGGGACCCCCAGCCAGGTGGACTCGGGGAGGGGCGGGGAGCGAGGAGGCCCGGGGCGAGGGCGGGCGCTCCAGGCTCCAGGGGGCTTCCCTTACCGAGACCCCGCCATCGGCGGCACTAAGGCTGCCGGGAGGGCACTCGGACAGTCGCGGGCCCCGCGCTCGGGGTACCCGGAGGCCTCGCCGAGCCGCCGTCCGCGGGGTCGGGGTCAGTCCCACAGCAGCTCCAGGGCGTGGCCAGCGACAACTCGGTGGCCTCGGCCAGGTCTTCGCAGCACAGCCAGTCCTGCAGGTCCGGCGCCAGGCCCCCCGCCGCGCGCTCCCCCAGCTGCAGAACCAGCCCCGCGCAGGCGCACCTGCAGCCAGCGCCCCAGCAGAGCCCCGCGGCCGCGCAACTCCCGCCCGGGCCCCCAGAGCAGCGCCTGAGCGCGCCGCGCGGCCAAGCACTGCAAGCCCGCGAGCAGGGGCGAGGCCTCGGGAGGCGCCAGGGCGCTAAGCAGCGAGGAGCAGGCGGCCCAGCGGCAGCGCGTGGGCGCCCGGCCAGCGCAGCCGAAGTCGGCGAACAGCAGGCGCAGAGACGCGCGGCCCGCAGCCCCTGGGCGCGGCCAGCAGCAGGTTCTGGGCGCGCAGCTCGGCCAGGTGCTCCAAGGCCGCGCTCAACTGCTGGCCCACGCCAGCTCCCGCGGCCTCCGGGCGCTCACCTCCTGCAGCCACTGAGCCGCGGTGCGCTCCGGCACCTCGGCCACCAGCGCCACGGGGCCTGTCCAGGGCGCCGCGGGCAGTGCGCCCTCGCGCACCAGGCCACACAGCCCCTGCAGGTGGAAGTGGGGCCTCCGCCCCGGGGCCTGGGCACCTGCGGGGGCGGAGGGCGTGGTCAGGGCGGTGACCGCCGGGTTTCTGGTAGTTTCCGCCTCGCTCTGAGGAGGATTAAACCCAGGGGGTACCGTGGTTGAGGGTCAGAATCTCCGGTTTGTCTCCGGCCCCGCCCTTTCTGACCACCTGCTAAAGTGGGAGGGGCCTGTGATCCCGGAAGCGGCTTCGTGGCCGTTTTAGTGCGGGGGTCAGTTTTGGAGGCCGGGTCCTGAGCCTGGGAGAGCACCCGACCCCCGTAAGGAGCCCAGCGGCAGCGGCCAGCGGTCTGGAGAGCTTCAGCCTTGGGGGCCCTGGGGCGGGTGCATTTAAACTCCCGGGGAGCGGGAGCGCTGTGGCGCACCGGGTTAGGCCACGGCCTGCAGGGCCAGCATCCCATATGGACGCCGGTTCGAGTCCTGGCTGCTCCACTTCCGATCCAGCTCCCTGCCAATAGCCTGAGAGAGGTGGCCCAAGAACCTGGGTCCCTGCACCCACGTGGGAGACTCGGAGAAGGCTCCGGGCTTCGGCCTGGCCCAGCTCTGGCCGTCGTGGCCATCTGGAATGAGCTACAAACAGCCTTAGCCCACTCGGCCACAGCGCTGTTCCCAGTCAGGGCCCAGCCTGACCATGGCTCAGGGTTATCCATCTATCTATCTATCTATCTATCTATCTATTTATTTATTTATTTTTGCCAGGCAGAGTAGAGACAGAGAAAGGTCTTCCTTCCGTTGGTTCACCCCTAGATGGCCACTATGGCCGGTGCACCACGCTGATCTGAAGGCAGGAGCCAGGTGCTTCCTCCTGGGCACCGGCCTTAGTTTTTTTTTTTTTTTTTTTTTTTTTTTGACAGGCAGAGTGGACAGTGAGAGAGAGAGAGACAGAGAGAAAGGTCTTCCTTTGCCGTTGGTTCACCCTCTAATGGCCGCCGCGGTAGCGCGCTGCGGCCGGCGCACCGCGCTGTTCCGATAGCAGGAGCCAGGTGCTTCTCCTGGTCTCCCATGCGGGTGCAGGGCCCAAGCACTTGGGCCATCCTCCACTGCACTCCCTGGCCACAGCAGAGAGCTGGCCTGGAAGAGGGGCAACCGGGACAGGATCGGTGCCCCGACCGGGACAAGAACCCGGTGTGCCGGCGCCGCAAGGCGGAGGATTAGCCTGTTGAGCCACGGCGCTGGCCCGGCCTTAGTTTTAATTTTAATTAGAACGCTGCTCTGAGCGCGGACTCCCTAGAGTCCCGGGCCCCTGAAGGTGGGGAAGGGGTACGACGAGACCCCTCCCAAGGGTCACACACACCTGCCTCGGGCGCGAGGCGGGGCGGCTCACCTTGGCCGCCACGCACGGCGAGCTGTCCAGGAGGCGGAAGCTATGTCGGGGCGGCCGCCCGTGAGCCGGGCCCGCAGCCGGGCGCGCAGCCGGGCGCGGATGCTGCGCAGGCCCTGGAGCTGCAGGGCGAGCAGCGCCCCCAGGCTGTGCAGCTCCCCGAGGCCGAGGGCCAGCTCTGCAGGGCAGGCCAGCCCCGCCTCGGCCTGGCTGTCGTCCACGTCCACGCTGTGGGATCCCAGGAGGGGCCTCCGCGTGGAGCCGGGACCGGGGGCCGAGTGTGTGGGCAGGGACTGGGTGCGGGTTAAGGCCTTCTTGGGCAGGGCTGGGGGCTGGGGGCTGCAGGTCGGGGGCGAGGGAGCCGGGTGTCCGCCGGCCTTGGAGGGCAGCAGGTGGGCGCGGACCTCACCTGCGGGGGAGGGGAAGGCAGAGAGCGTGGGGGGGAAGTGAGGGCCATGGCTCCACCCCCAGCGTCCATCTCCCCAAGGCCCTGCCCCTACCGGCTTCCAGGGCCCCGTCCCAGGTGGTCTTCGCCAGTCTCCCCCCCGCCCCCCACCGTGGGGGCCCCCAGGGCCGCAGGTTGCCGTAGGTGGGCTCCGCGGTCTCTGGGCGGATCATGCTGCTGGGGGCGGCGGTGGGGCACACGACGCTGGTGTGGGTGGGGTGCCAGGGGCCGGGGGCTCGTGCCCTCCTCCGGGGGGCAGGAGGGTCCCCGCGGGCCTTCGGGGTGGTCTGGCCTGCGGGCGCCCAGCTCTCAGCCCTCCTCCCCGGGAGGACCGGCGTGAACTCCGAGAGGGGGAGAGGGCAGCCTGGTGCCCCCAGCACAGTGGGCAGGAAGCACTCACAACCATCGTCCGCAGGCCCAGCCCCTCACTTCCCCACTGCCCACTGCCCACTGCCCGCCCGCTGGACCCGGGCCGGCGCAGAGCCAGCGGGGGCAGGGACCGTGGGCGGGCGGCTGGGCCCTGGGGCTGCCTGGCCCGCAGCATCGTCTGAGACCCCCCGGTGACCCCGCCCGGCCCGGTCCAGCCCGGCTGAGTGACCTCGGGCAACACCTGTCGCCCTCCGTGCTGGTCCGGCCACACTGGCTGTGTATCCCCTCTCACCTCCTGCCCCTGCGCCCTATACATTTATTTATTTTATTTTATTTTATTTTATTTTATTTTATTTTATTTTATTTTATTTTTGACAGGCAGAGTGGACAGTGAGAGAGAGAGACAGAGAGAAAGGTCTTCCTTTGCCATTGGTTCACTCTCCAATGGCCGCCGCGGCCGGCATGCTGCGGCCGGCGCACCGCGCTGATCCGAAGCCAGGAGCCAGGTGCTTCTCCTGGTCTCCCATGCGGGTGCAGAGCCCAGGGACTCGGGCCATCCTCGACTGCCTTCCCAGGCCATAGCAGAGAGCTGGCCTGGAAGAGGGGCAACCAGGATAGAATCCGGCGCCCCAACCGGGACTAGAACCCGGTGTGCCGGCGCCACTAGGCGGAGGATTAGCCTGTTGAGCCACGGCGCCGGCCCCTATACATTTATTTTAAAAAGACAATTTCTCGGGGCTACCACTGTGGCGCAGTGGGCTAAGCCCACGCCCGCAGTGCCGGCATCCCACATGGACGCCGGTTCAAGACCCGGCTGCTCCACTTCCTGTCCAGCTCTCTGCTGTGGCCTGGGAAAGCAGTGGAGGATGGCCCAAGTCCTTGGGCCCCTGCACCCGCGTGGGAGACCTGGATGGAGCTCCTGGCTTTGGCCTGGGCCAGCACTGGCTTTTGCGGCCATTAGGGGAGTAAGCCAGTGGATGGAAGACCTCTCTCTCTCCCTCCTCCTCTCTCTCTCTCTCTCTCTCTCTCTCTCTCTCTCTCTGTCCTTTAAAAACACAAAGGAGGCCGATTCCCAGGTGATGACCCGGGGCCATCCCAGGCTCATGGCTCCCCAGATTGTCCATAGAGAGGGGCGCAGCCTCCCCCAGACCCTCGCAGGACCGGGCAGGAGGGGGCGGTGCCCTGTCTCGGGCCAGGCTCGGGAGCAGGCTGCTGCCCACTGCTGGGACCCCAGGCAGAGGGGCTGGTGAGCTGAGCCTGGAGAGAGTGGGAGGCACCTGGGGGTGCGCCCGGTCCCCAGAGCCCTCCCCTAAGGGCGGGGCTTCCCGGCTGGGGGAGGAAGTTGGGGGTTCCGCTTCCTCCCGGTGGAGCCTGGCTCCGCCCGTCCTCCCTCAGCCCCTGTGTGAAATGGGGTCGCAAGGGGAGGGGAGTGCCGGGACGGGCCCCTGGCAGCAGCGTGGGTGCCCCTGCAGCGCCCCCTCTGGTGTCCTCTCCACGGGGGTCATTCTCCGGGCCTCGGGGACCCCGGCCGGCCCCGCCCCCGCCCTCTGCACCACGCCATGGCCGTTAAGGAGAACCTGAAGTTTGCTATTAAATCAGGCTAGTTTTATTGGATTCCAACCAAGAACAGCAGGGAAGGGGGCTGTGGGGGGGCCGGGGGCGGCCAGGGGCGGGGAGACCCCAGCGTTCTGCCGTCGCTGTCCCTGTCCAGGCCGAGAGCGCCCCCCACCCCGTCTGTGATGCGGCTGAAGGCACTTGGATGTCGTTTTGGGGGGCCCTTGGGGAGCCACGGCCACCGGGGTGGGTTCTGCCTGCCTCACGGGGGCGGGGCTTCAGCCCCAGGCACGCCCATGCGTGTCCAGGGCTCCGCCTCCCCTGGCTGAGCTCCGGCCGGGCAGGAGGGGACCCTGCCTCTGGACGCACACCCCTGAGCCTCGGCCCCGTCCTGCAGAGGGCGCTGTCGGTCCCAGGGCCCCCCGTGGCTGGGCAGCACAGCTGGCTCCGGGCCTCCCAGGGGTGGCCAGGCCACACGCGGTCACCATGCTGAGGTCCCGGACGGTCCCCATCTGCCATCCGAGTTCTCCTGCCCGCTCACCCCGGTGACGGAGGCCCGGTCCCTGCACAGCCAGCGGCAGTGGTCCTGGGGGAGCTGCGACCCCCCCCACGCCCCGCAGAGCAGCAGCGGCCGAGGTTGCCTGGCCACGGCTGGGTCCCCGCCTCCCCGAGCGGAGTCAGCCTCCCTGGCCGCCCCCACGCTGCTGGGCTTCCCCTGTGGGCAGTGGGTCAGTGGGGGCCGCAGCGGGGGCTGGGGTGCCCTCGGGGGAGGGAGGTCCCCCCAGCTGGCCTGGCGAGAGAACTGCCCGGGTGGCCCCCCACCCAGCGCCAGCTGTGGGGCAGGTGGAGGAGGCTGGAGGTGCGGCTCCCGCCCACGGGCAGCCCCAGTGGGCCAGTGTCCTGGCGTGAGCCATGTGTGTCTCTAGTATGAGCTATACATGTCCCGGCGTGAGCCATGCGTGTCCCTGTGTGTCATGTATGTCATTTGGGCCATGCATGTCCCTGTGTGACCCACGTGTGTCTCTGGTGTGTCATGTGTGTCTGTGTCAGCTGTGTGTCCCTGGTGTGAGCCATACATGTCTCTGCTGCACCGTGTCTGTCCCTGTGTGTCATGTGTGTCTCTGGCATGCCGTGTGTGTCTGTGTGAGCCATGCATGGCCCTGTGTGACCTATGCGTGCCCATGTGTGACCCATGCATGTCCCTGGGTGTCATGTGTGTCCCTGGTGTGAGCCATTCATGGCTCTGCTGTATCATGTCTGTCCCTGTATGAGCCATGCGTGTCCCTGGCGTGTCGTGTGTCCGTGTGAGCCATGCCTGTGCCTGGTAAGAGCAGTGGTCTCAGAGCATCCCTTACGCCCCCGGGGGGCCGCTCTGGAGCCCATGGCCTGACCCAGGGCTAGCCGGGAGCGAGCTTCGTGTGGGGTCCCAGGTGTGCAGCATGTGCTCTGCCTATGAGGGTGGGCGGCCAGGGGACAGCAGCGCAGGCCTCCCAGGCACCGCCCCTTGCCCCCCTCCCCCCGCAGGAGCCAGCCAGGTGGGACAGGAACAAGGGCAGGAGCCCTAGGGGCAGCAGCTGGCGCCTCCCTGTCCCCCACTCCAGCAGGGCAGGGGGGGTGGTGGGAGTGGGCGTGGAAACCTCTAGAACCCTCTGCTGAGAAGCCAGGGTGGCCTGCGAGGAGGGGGCGGAGCCCAGTGCAGGTGGCGGCCGCCCCTCCCCCGCACCGGTGGAGTCGCCCCTCCCCCGCACAGTGGGGCCGCCCCTCCCCCGCACCGGTGGGCCGCCCCTCCCCCGCACAGGTGGCCGCCCCTCCCCCGCACCGGTGCGCCGCCGCTCCCCGCACAGGCGCCCTCCCCCGCACTGGTGGGCCGCCGCTCCCCGCACAGGCGCCCCCCCGCCCCGCGCGCCCTCAGATCATCTTCATGTTGAACTTGCGCGCGCTGCCCGGGCCCGCGGCGGCGGCCGGGCCGTCGGCCTTGCGGAACGAGTACTCGACGGAGAAGCTGTTCTTGTGCTGCCCGCGGCCGCGGCTCCAGGCGAAGAGCAGCAGGAAGCAGAAGAGGACGACGCCCAGGAAGGTGATGCAGCCCATGGCCGTGGACACCAGGATGGTGGTGAGGTCCAGCGGCGAGCGCGCGGCCGCCTGCGTGTCGTTGCGGCCGCGGCCCGGCGTGGCGTTGGCGGCGGCCGGCTCGGGCCGCACGGCCAGCGTGGCGAAGTAGGTGTCGTTGCCGCCCGCGTTGCTGGCCACGCACGTGTAGGTGCCGCTGTCCTGCGGCCGCGCGTCCGCGATCTCCAGCGTGCCCCCGGGCAGCAGGCGCGCGCGGCCCGCGCTCTGCGCCGTCACCACGCGGTGCTGCGGCGTGACCCAGGCCACGGTGGGCGCCGGCTCGCCCTCGGCGCGGCACAGGAAGCGCACGGCGTCGCCGGCCGCCGCCGCCACGCGCTGCAGCCGCCGCTCGCGGATCTTGGGCTTGCGGCACACGAAGTACTCGAACAGCACGGCGTCGGGCAGGCTGCGCAGCGCGTCCCCGCGCACCTCGGCCGGCGTGGCGCAGGCCGGCAGCCGCCCGTCGAAGTTGAGCGTCTTGCGGCGCTGCACGATCCACAGCAGGCGGCAGTCGCAGGCCAGCGGGTTGCCGTCCACGCGCAGCGTCTCCAGCGTGTTCACCGAGTGGAAGGTGCTCTCCTCCAGCGTGGACAGCAGGTTGTTGGAGAGGTTGAGCAGGCGGATCTGGCGCAGGCCCAGGAAGGCCTGCGGCTCCACCACGGCCAGCAGCGCGCCGGCCAGGTGCAGCTCGCGCAGGCGCACCAGGTCGCGGAAGGAGCCGCGCGGCAGGGCGCTGATGGGGTTGTGCGAGAGGTTGAGGCAGGCGAGGTGCGCCTGGTGGCGCAGCGCGGCGGCCGGCACGGCGGTGATGTTGGTGTGCGTGACGGACAGCGAGGTGAGGTTGAGGCCGCGCAGGCTGCCCGGCGCCACCTCCTCCAGCAGCGGCCAGTTGTCGATCTCCAGGTGCCGCAGGCCGGGCAGCCGCTGGAAGTTCTGGTCCTCCAGGGCGGCGATGGCCAGGTGGCGCAGGCGCAGCGCGCCCAGGCCGGGCAGCTGGCCCAGCGCCTCGGCCGACAGCGCCGTGAGGTTGCAGCGCTCCAGCGTGAGCTCGCGCAGCGCCAGCAGCCCCGCGAAGGCGCGGCGCGAGATGAACACCAGGTCGTTGTCGCCCACCTCCAGGGTGCGCAGGCTGCGCAGGTCCTGGAAGGCGTAGTCCAGCAGGATCACCAGCTTGTTCTCGCTCAGGTCCAGCAGCGTGAGGTTGCCCAGGCGCGTGAACACGCCCGGCGGGATCAGCGTGAGCTGGTTGCCGCGCAGGCGCAGCACGCGCAGGCGCGGCAGGTGCGCGAAGGCGCCGGGCTCCACGTGCGCGATCACGTTGAGGCTGAGGTCCAGCTCCTCCAGCGCGGGCAGCGCGGCCAGGTCGCCGGGGTTCAGGCAGCGGATGCGGTTGCGGCTGAGCCCCAGCACGCGCGTCTCGGCGGGGATGCCCTCGGGCACGGCGGTCAGGCGGCGGCGCGCGCAGGCCACGGCGCGGGTCTGCGCGGTGCACTCGCAGCGCGCGGGGCAGCCGCCGGCCGGGGGCGGCGCCGCGGGCAGCAGCAGCAGGTGCAGGCTCACGAGGCTCAGCCAGGTCATGGTGCACAGCCTGGGCCTAGGGCCGGGCCACCATCCTGCGCCCCTGAGGGTGGAGGCAGTGTTAGCGCCGGGCGGGCACGGGCGGCTCCCCGCACCAGCCCGCACCCGCACGCCCCAGAGGCCTGGACACGCAACAACTAGGACGTCACGGCCGGCGCTCCTAGCAGCCAGCCACAGACAACAGAGTCCAGCCCCGCGTGGGCGCCGGTTCGAGTCCCGGCCGCTCCATTGCCACCCAGCTCCCGGGAAAGCAGAGGAAGACGGCCCTAGTGCTGGGGCCCCCGCACCCACGAGGGAGACCCGGATGGAGCTCCTGGCTCCGGTCTGGTGCAGCCCTGGCTGTGTGGCCACGGGGGAGTGAACCCGTGGATGGAAGACCTCTCTCTCTCTCTCTGTCACGCTGCCTTTCAAGCAAATATAAAATAAATACAAATCTTTAAGAAAAAATCCCCACCCACAGCTGGGTGGACGCGGGCAGCAGGGCCCACGCGGACGAGCAGCATCACGCGGCCTGGGGCAGCCAAGGCTCTGAGGACCGCTGTGGGAGGCCGGACACACAGGCCCCACACGTGGGCCCCACCCGCAGGACACGCCAGGGACACAGGCCCCACGGGGGCAGGAAGTGGATGTGTGGTCGCCAGGGGCTGGGGAGACTGCTCCTGGGGATTCTGTGGGGTGAGGGAATGTTCTAGAATTAGCTGGGGTGGCTGTGTAGTACTGTGAACACACTGAAAACTACTGAATTGTGTAGGTTGCTTTTTTTAAGATTATTTATTTGAAAGGCAGAGTTAGAGAGAGAGAGACAGAGAGACAGGTCCTCCATCCACTGGGTCACTCCCCAGATGGCCACAACAGCCAGGGCTGGGCCAGGCCGAAGCCGGGAGCCAGGCGCTCTGTCCGGGTCTCCCTCGTGGGTGCAGGCCCCAGCACTTGGTCCGTCTTCCTCTGCCTCCCCAGGCCACAGCAGGGAGCTGGGTTGGAAGTGGAGCAGCCGGGACTAGAACCGGCGCCATGTGGGATGCCGGCACTGCAGGCGGAGGCTTAGCCCAGTACGCAACAGCGCCGGACCCAAACTGTGCTTTCAGATGCTGAACCCCAGGCTGGTCACTGGCCCTGGGGTTGAGATGCCCATGGCCTACATCAGGGTGCCCTGGCTGGACTCCTAGCCAGGGCTCCTGGGAGGCAGCGGGGGTGGGGGGCTGCAGCACCTTAGGGTGTCAGGTGGGGGAGGGGCGCTCCAGGCTGGGCGAGCAGCAGGTGCAAAGGCCCTGAGGCACAGTGGGCAGCTGGGGGCTCCCGCTGGAGTGTGTGGGGCCGGAGTTGGAGCTCAGTGGGGAGGGTCTCGAGGCCAGAGGGCACGGGGCCATGGGGGTCTGCAGACGGTGACGCCAACACGCCTGGGCCCCTGAGGCTGGGGCGGCCAGCAGCTCCTGTCCTGGCTTGGGCTGCAGCCGGAGCCGGATCCTGGGGCTGGCGCGGGGTCCGAGCAGCCACACGGCAGCTGGCAGCGCTGCCAGCCCGCGTCCCCTGGGCCACGCAGCTATTTCTGGCATCCGAACAGCTGAAGCCCCCGGGCGTCCCCCCCACCCCCATCTGCTTCCTCTCCAGGCTGGAGGGGGCCCATCTGCTGCGGCCCCCCCACCAGGGCAGCCTCGGGCTCCCTGGGCCTCTGTGACTCCCAGGGCAGGATTAACCCCCGCGGAGCCACAGGAGCCGCGGCCGTGTCCCCACGGTGAGGCTAAGCCAGGCCCCACGGGAGGCGGCTGATGCCCTTACAGGATGGACACTGGACATGGCCTGTGCCCCCGGGGCGCCTGGAGCCCGGGACTCAGGTGGGGACCAGGGAGCCCTCAGCCTCGGATCCCCGGACCCAAAGGAGGAGAGATGGGGGTGGGGGTGGCCAGACAGTGCTGGGAGAGGCGGGTGGGGTGGGCAGGCAGGGAGGCGCCCAGGGGGGTCAGTCCCACCCAGCCTCTCTGCCTCCGGCTCCCACCCCCGGGCCCTGCCTCGCTGGCGCCCACCCCAGCGCACGACCCTGCCAGGGCCACCCAGCCGGAGCTGAGCACCTGTTCCCCAGGTGGGAGTGGGTTCTGACTCCACCTGCTCTGTGGCCCCCACAGCTGTGCCTCCGCGGGCCCGGCCCTGGGCGCCCCTTCCCGGGCCAAGGCCATGGCCAGGCCTGGGGCTGGGGCCCCAGACCACCGTGTGGCTGCCGTCCGGGGCCCCAGCGCCTTCCAGACGGGGAAACTGAGGCTCGCCCCGGCCACTGCAGACGGCTGAGCAGGTCCTGGGGGACATTGGCCCATTCATTCATTCATTCCCGGCTGTGAGGAGCCAGGCACCCTTCCAGGGGTGGAGCCGGAGCCGGGCAGGGGCCGCTCCCCGCCCAGGGCTCATCCCCCAGGGCCCTGCTCCGGCCACGGCCGCCAACAGCGCCCCCTGCTCCTATCCCGTGTCTGACACCCCTGAGGGCAGAGGCTGAGCCTGGGAGGCCCTGGTCATTGAGGAGGAGTTGGGGGACACAGCCCTGAGCGGGGGCGGCTGCGGGGAGACCCCCACTGCCTGACCACGGCCCCCCACGCCCTCTGCGCCCCCACGCCCTGGCACGGGCCTCCTCAAGCCGGGCTGGGGGCGCCGCAGCTTCCGACCAGGCCTGCGTTCCTTCACGGCTACTCCGTTCCCAGCTGGGGGCCACGTCGCCTCTAGTTCCAGAACATTCTGTCACCCCAAAATAGCCCCGTCCCCAGCAGGCACCCACTCATCCCTCCCCCCCCCCCGTGACAAGATGCCCACTTCCTGTGTGGATTCTCCCGCCCTGGACCCACTTCCTGTCTGGAGTCACCCCCCTGGACCCACTTCCTATATGGAGTCACCCCCTGGACCCACTTCCTGTCTGGAGTCACCCCCCTGGACCCACTTCCTATATGGAGTCACCCCCTGGACCCACTTCCTGTCTGGAGTCACCCCCCTGGCCCACTTCCTGTCTGATTCACCCCCCTGGGACCCACTTCCTGTCTGGAGTCACCCCCTGGACCCACTTCCTGTCTGGAGTCACCCCCCTGGACCCACTTCCTGTCTGTGGATTCACCCTCCCCAGACCCACTTCCTGTCTGGAGTCACCCCCTGGACCCACTTCCTGTCTGGAGTCACCCCCCTGGACCCACTTCCTGTCTGGAGTCACCCCCCTGGCCCACTTCCTGTCTGGAGTCACCCCCCTGGACCCACTTCCTGTCTGGAGTCACCCCCCTGGCCCACTTCCTGTCTGGAGTCACCCCCCTGGACCCACTTCCTGTCTGTGGATTCACCCCCCTGGACCCACTTCCTATCTGGGGTGACCCGCCCTGGCCCAGTTCCTGTCTGAATTCTCCTGCCATGGACCCACTTCCTGTCTGATTCACCCCCCTGGACCCACTTCCTGTCTGGGGTCACCCCCAGCCCACTTCCTGTCTGGAGTCACCCCCCTGGACCCACTTCCTGTCTGTGAATTCTCCTGCCCTGGACCCACTTTCTGTCTGGGGTCACCCCCGGCCCACTTCCTGTCTGTGGAGTCACCCCCCTGGACCCACTTCCTGTCTGTGGATTCACCCCCCTGGACCCACTTCCTATCTGGGGTGACCCGCCCTGGCCCAGTTCCTGTCTGAATTCTCCTGCCATGGACCCACTTCCTGTCTGATTCACCCCCCTGGACCCACTTCCTGTCTGGGGTCACCCCCAGCCCACTTCCTGTCTGGAGTCCCTGCTCTGGCCTCTCCCTGTCTGTGGAGTCACCCCCAGCCCACTTCCTGTCTGTGGTCACCCCCGGCCCACTTCCTGTCTGGGGTCACCCCCGCTGGACCCACTTCCTGTCTGATTCTCCCGCTCTAGACCCACTTCCTGTCTGGAGTCACCCCCGGCCCACTTCCTGTCTGGAGCCCCGGCTCTGGTCTCCCTGCCGTGGGCGGCCCCCTTTGTGTCTGTGTCAGGTGGACAGAGGAGAGCCGGGCCCCAAAGGCCAGGACGGTGCCACGCGCCAGGAGAGGCGGCCAGCAGGACCAGCCCGGCGGTGCCTGCACCCACGCAGGGCGCGTGGGGGAGGCCAGCGCTGCGAGGGTGGGGAGGGGCCGGGGGCCGGGGGCCGCACTGCTGACATCTCGGGGGTCAGGCGGCCGAGTGACGCTGCGAGTGGGGAGCGACGGGAGGGTGGCGGAGACGGGGGACCGGGCCCCTCCTGTGTCCAACCCAGGCCCGGCCGGCACGGCGGGCTGCTGGGGGCCCGGGAGTGCCCCGGGTTCCGGGTGGCCTGCGGATCTTTGGGATGGGGCCTGGGACTGCGCCTCGGTTTCCCCTTCTGCACCAGGGACTCGTGGGGTGGGACGGGGGGGCACCTGCCCGGCGGGGACCCACAGATGGCATGGGCCTGGGCTCAGCAGAGCCTCGGCCCCCAGAGACGGCCACGTCCCCATCCCTGGCCCCTGTCGCGGCGCCTTCAGGGGGAAGGACCGGGGACAGGACAGGGTCCGGGGGATCGTGGGGCCCTGTTGCGGGGCCCTGGCTGCGCCCCCGTGTGAGCCTCACGGTGGGGGTGGGAGGTGGCCCCCCAGGATGGAGGCGGGCTGCGTCCTAGATCTGGGGCCCCCCGGGGTTTCCGTCCCTGACACTCATTAAGCCCTAATTAGGCTGCACCTGCTGTCAGTCCCGGCCGGCCCTCGGGGGGCGGGGGGCTGCGACCCACTTTCCAGGACAGCTTGTGCATGGGGTCGGGGCAGCCCAAGGAGAAGGGGAGCCCGAGGCTGAGCCGGGCCCTGCTCGCCCGCCGCCACTCGGCCGGACCAGGGCAGCGTTCGGGACCGGGTCGAGCCCAGCTCCCCTCCACGGAGCCCCAGCCCCTGCTGCTCAGCGGCCCGGGACTGACAGGCGGTGGTGGGCGGCGCGCGGGGGGAGAACCACCCCCAGGTGCCGTGTCTGCTGCTGGGGTGGTGACTCAGGGGCGCCTGGAGTGGCAGGTGGCAAACCTCACGTCCCTGCTCAGCCCTGCGCGTGTGTGTGTGGGCCGACAGCCGGAGCTGCCCCAATTCCACAGACGGGAACACTGAGGCCACACTTGGGCACAGCTGGGCCGGTGTTCCAACAGCATCTGTGCGTCTCCCAGCACGGTCTCCGGCGGCCACTGGCTCATCTCAGAGATGAGGTCCCCCAGCCCAGCTCCCCGAGCTGCCTGCTCCCTCACCCCACACTCGTCCCGCCCTGCACACCTCTTCCAGGGAGCCCTCCCGGACTGCTCTGCCAGCCCCAGGGTCTGTCTGCTGCCAGCCCAGGCCAGAGCCCCCTCCCCACCCCACCCCAGAAGCACCAGGGTCTCAGGCGGCCCTGTGCACGCTCGTGACTCCGGTAGGGGCTGCTGGTTGGCAATGCAGATCCCTGGGCCCCCCAAGTTCTGATTCCATACCTGGGGGCCGGGACACCCGGGTCTCTCCTTGCACCCAGACTTGTTGAATGGGGCTCCCCGGCCAGGGTCCAGAGGCCCCCAAACACCGTGGGCCACGGAGCCCACAGAGAGGGAGCTGGGCCCTGCGCCCCCAAATCCCTCCCCGCCAGGCCGAACCGCCCCAGCTGCAGGGGCGCAGCCGCTTGTGGTGCGGACCCCAGGCGCCCCCAGGCTGCTGCAGACCCCACTGCGGGGACAGAAGAAGGCGTGGGGCCGCCCCCCACTCCCCCAGACACGGCCGGCTCCCCTTCCCGCCCCTCCGGCGGAACGCACCCGCCCAAGCGTCCCCACCGCCCGGGGGGCGAGATGCCCACCCGCTCCGCGCCCCAGGGGAGGGCGGGGGACCCCGTGCGGGGAGTGGACCTCAAAGTTTCCCGGGGTGAGCGGGGAGGGGGTCCAGGCGAGGGGACGCTGTGCGCCGGAGGGGCGCGCGGGGCGATTCCCCCCTGGCGGGGGCTGCGGGCGCGCACAGGGGGCTGCGGGGCACGGGAGCGCAGAGCGCGGGCTCTGGGGTCGCCCGGGCCTGCAGGTGCGCCCCGCGCCGGGCCCCGCACCGCCACTCACCTGGGCGGCTCGGCCGCTGACACGGTGCGGGCTGCGGCGCGGGGCCGCCCGGAGCCGACTCGAGCCGCCGCCGCCGCCGCCGCCTCCTCCCGGCTCCGCCGTGCGCGTCCCCGCCGCGCGCGTTCGCCGCCTGCCTTCGCGGCGCGCCTGGCGGGGGCGCGCGGGGGCTGTGCGGAGCGGCGCGCGGGCGACTGCGGCCGCAGGTGTGCGGGGACACGTGGACACAGGTGGGGGCTGCGCGCCCCCTAATGCCGCAGGTTGCCCCGTGTGGATCTTTCTGGAACTGCCCCCCAGCCTGGCTTCCCCGCAGCTGCCCCTGGGCACCTGCCTTCTCCGTCCCCGGGGGCCCAGAGGAAGCTGAGCCGCTAGGGTGGCCCCCGACCCCCGTCCTCCCACGCGAGTTCCCGGGGCCGGCGGGAGCCCCTGCTGCGCCCCGGCCGGGCGGCTCGCAGCCACTGGTGTCCGGCCGGGTCCCCGCTGTCGCTGTCGCTGCCTGCTCCCGGGGGCTTGTACGGGGAGCGGGTCTTCGGCTTTGATGAACAGTGAGGAGTGCGGGAGCCCGCGGCCTTGGCGGGGAGGGGCGCGAGGGGCCCTGCTTCCTCCCTCGTGGGCGCGTCCCGGCCAGCAGTGGGCCCCGCTGCGTTTGCGGAGGGCGGGAGCGGCTCGGACCTTGCAGTCTGGTGTGGGGGTGGGGGGTTGTGCAGCCCGGGGAGGGGGCGCTGCCTCCCCAGCTCGGGTTACCCCGAGCGCGCCGCGTGCGTGGCCGTGGGGATGGGGGTGGGGGTGGCGGAGACGCCTGTATGATTCCCATTGCACAGATCTGCAGGCTGAGGCCGGCCCGGAGAGTAAGTGGGGGACCCGGGCCTGGCTGCCGTCACCTTGTGCTGTGCACCCGTCCCCTCCCCCGCCCGCCGCGTCCTCCCGCGGCTTTGCCACCTGTGACTCAAGCAGCTCGCCTCTCAGACTGTCGCGTTGGCCTGGGGCCCAGACACCACGTCCCCGGAGGCCAGGCCGCCCCCCCCCCCCCCCGCCCAGCCCTGGAGCCAGGAGGGGGAGGGGGCTGCTCCCCTCCCCCGCGGCCCAGGTCCTGAAGGTCACTTCCCCTCTGACACCTGCCTGGAGGGGCCCAGCACCGGGCGGGCGGCTGTCCCAGGAGGGGCTGTGCCTCTGAGCTGGGGAGCCCTGGGCTGTGTGGCCGTGGGGGCGGTGCCCTCCAGCCTGGGGAAGGGGCCTGGGCACAGGGTGTTCCCTCACCCGCCGCCCCCTCGCTTCCCCCACCCCTGCAGCCTTCTGTCCCCAGCTCCCCAGTGACTTCCTGCTGAGATTCCCCTTTGTCCCCGCCCCTGCTGCGTCTGCGCCGGGCACACAGTAGGCGCTCAGCAGATGCCGCTGGGGGACACTGAGGGTGGCAGTTGGTTCCCGGGGAAGCGCCCCCCCGCAGCTGTGGCCTTGTCCTGGGCTGGCGTCCCCTGCTCCCTGCCCCACCCAGGGCGGGTGCTCGGCTGACCTGCACCTGCCACTTCTGTGGCTGCCAGCAGGGTGAGGGAGGGGCTGCGAGTGACCTTGAGGTGTCCCTGGACCCCTCCCCCATCCCCCACCCCCGTGGCCCCTCCTAGAAGGCTGCCCTGGGGTGGAGGGGCGGAGAGAGCGTGGGCGAGGGTGACAGGCACAGGTTACAGCCTGCCAGGCAGTGGGGCGGCTGTACCTGGTTGCCAAGGTTACGACCGTGTTGCCATGGAGACGGACCACCTGGGAGGCAAGGCTGTGGGAGGGGCTGGAGGGGGCTCCCCGTGGGGCCCCCAGGGAGGCCAGCAGGAGCCTTGCTTAGGTAACCCCCATCCCGGGGGGGGGCCAGGTGCGAGGGTCCCGGCCGCGGAGGGAGGGAGGCTGTGGGGGGGCGGGTGACACCCCCCTGGAATCGCAAACGTCGCCGTGACGGGCTCTGCTGGCCACGCGCTGTGTGCCCGCCCTCCCCTCTCCTCCGAGAGGCGGGAGTGACGGCCGAGCCCCCGGCTCGGGAGCAAGTGCCGTGGGCGGCGTGACCCCCAGGGGCCCCCACACCACCACTGGCTCGCAGACGGGGGCCCTGGGAGAGCCTCGGGGACAGCCCTGGGCTGAGGTTGGCAGCCGGAGCCACCGGGGGCTGGAGGCAGGGCCGAGTGGGCGGGCGAGTGGCCGGGGCCCGCAGCCCTGGGCTGGGTTTTGAATGGGGCTCCTCCCGTGGCCGCCACACAGGAAGTCCTGGACACAAAGTTCTCATTATGGAACATTTCAGACGCCAACAAAGCCGAGAGGCACACGCGACGCCCCCCACTCTCCCCGGGCCCCCCAGGCGCGTGTGGCCCGCGGCTAAGCTGCCGTCCCGGACGCCCGCATCCCACGTCGGAGGTCCGGGGTCAAACCCCCGGGGCCACTTCCACCGCAGCTCCCGGAGGAGCAGGCACGGCTCCGGCCTGGGTCTCTGCCAGCCACGTGGGAGCCGGAAGGAGCCCCTGGCTTCCGTGTGGGACCGCCAGCACCCTGCGCAAAGGCCGGAGACAGGAACAGGCCCCGCACTCGGGGTCAGCAGCAAGGCCCTGTGGCCGGGACAGAGCGGCGAGCAGGGGAGGAGTCCAAGGGCCACGCAGGACGTGGGTGGTGCTGAGCCCCGTGGGGGAGGGGCAGCCAGGAAGCAGGTGGTCGTTCCTGGGGCGGGACCCCCTCCCCCGGCCATGGGACGGCCGCTATGGCTCCCCTCAGCCCCAGTTGCTGGATTGCAGGGTGAATGGTGTAGGACGTCGGCCGCCGGTCTTCCTCCTGTGTGCCGAGGGTCTGGTGGGCTGGGACCCGCCCCGTCTCGGCCGCACGGGCTCTTCCTGTCCTACCTGGCAGGTTTTGGCTCCCCTGGCTCCTGGCAGGACTGGTGCTGTTTGCTCCTTGGAAGCTTCCGGACCCGTTCTGGGGGTGGAGAGCTCTGAAGGTGACCCCAGCATTTGGATGGGGTGAGCTGGGGGAGCGCCAGGCGGCCCTGGGGGTGCGTCCGGTGCTGGGCAGGCTTCGGGGACTCCAGGTGGCACCTGTGGGCGCCCGTGCCCCAGCCGTTTGTGCCATCGGGTCACCGCCCCGGCTCTCTGGGCGCCGCTGTCCTCACACCTGTCACTGTCCAGCCCCAGGCCAGCACTGGACACCTGGTGGCCGCGGGCCTTCGTTCCTGGGGGAATCCTGACCCCTGCTGGCCTCCATCGGCGCAGCCGAAGGCAGGGTGGGCGGACAGTGGCCGGGAGAGCGTGCCGGGGAACTGACCCGGGTCCTGGGTGGAGGCAGGGCCTGGAGTCTTCCGCAGACGGACACACGTGGGTCCTGCTTGGATGAGACCCCGCGGCAGGGGAGCTGGGTGTGGCCGTGCCGCGGGAGGTCTGGAGCCCCCGGCGCCCCAGGTCTCGCCCTGGGTGGTCCCCAGCTCAAGGAGACCCCTGAGGCCGCCTCTGGTCATGTCCACGGCCCGGCTGAGCTAGGCAGGAGCGGGCCCCTCCCCTGGCCACTGAGGGGACAGCGCTGTGCCCCCGGGCTGGGCAGGCGCCGCTCCTCCTCTCCGCCCCCTCCCACCTGGCTCCGTTTCCATGCCCATGAGGTGGGGGTGGCCTTGGGGCCCCGGGGGAGGGCTACGTGGGGGGGCGCACCCCTGGCTGCTCACCCTTTCTGGACCTGACAGGCCTGGGGGGCGCAGGAACCAAGCTACTCCCGGACAGGGTGGGGGCGGGGCTGCCCCTCCGCAGGGTCGGGATCGTGGCCGCCTCCGGGGCCCACTGTGGGGAGGCTCCGGGGTCCCGCGGGGGCCTCCGACGACCTCTCCCAGAGCGGGCCTTCTGTGGACAGGACCCAAGGCCTCTCTGCCAGCACGTGGAAGCCGTGGGCCGTGACTGTGGGCACGTGCGGCAGCGCCGGACCCTGCTCCATCGCCGGAAGCCCGGGGCCTGGGGCCCGAGGCCTGCGCTGACCTCGGGCGGGGAGCTGGAAGGGCGGGACCCGGGCAGGGGTCAGCGGGCGGCCTCCGGCGGGCATGGCGGGCGGGCTGGCGCAGCCGGCCGGGGATTTATAGCAGCGGCCCTGGGGATCCGGTGTCGCCGCGGCCGCTGCCCTGGTTCTGCACCTGCCCTGCTGTCCCCGCCCCCCCATTGTGAAATATTAAACTTTCCGTGGAATACTGAAGGCGAAATATGAAATATTAAACTTGTTCTCTTAAAATATTAAACAGCCCCTCAGGGCTGGGCAAGGATCCGTCCGATTGCTCCCCGGCGCCGCACTTGGCCCCTCACAGGACCCCACAGCGCTGCCTCGGCCCCCCCCCCCCCCGGGGGCAGGAAGCAGCCGAGGGCGGGCGCGGTGCCCTGGTGTCCAGGGCCTGGTTGCAGTCCTGGCTCCCTGGGAAGGCAGGTGGTGGCCCCAAACCCACAGAGACCAGGGTGGGGCCGGCCCTGCCCTGGCTGCTGGGGCACCTGGGGGTGGACAGCGCATGGGAGAGTTCCCTGCCTTTCAACTAAGCTCCAGGACTCTCTGGCCTCTCCTGGGACACTCCGGGCCCTGGTGGAGGCCCCGCTGCACGGGGAGACCCCAGCCCCCCCCCCCCCCCGTCGCCGCCCCTTTCTGGAGACCAAAGCGAGCACTGGGAGGGCCCGGAGGCACCCAGCTCTGCAAGACCCGCCCGGCGGCTGACCACACGTGCCCGGCCCGAGCCCACTGCAGGCCCCTCTCCCCAAGGCGTCCTGTTTTCCTAGACTGGTTTATTTATCTGAAAGGCAGAGTCACAGAGAGGTCTTCCATCCACTGGGTCACTCCCCAGATGGCCGCAGCGGCCGGAGCTGTGCCGACCAGGAGCTCCATCCGGGTCTCCCACGGGGGTGCAGGGGCCCCACCACTTGGGCCAACGTCCAGTGCTTTCCCAGGCCACAGCAGGGAGCTGGGTCGGAAGTGGAGCATCCGCGCCCACGTGGGACGCGGGCACCACAGGCAGCGGCTTCACCGCGTGCACCCCAGCGCCGTCTGAACACAGCTCACAGGCCAGAGCCGGCAGGAGGCCGGGCTGGGCCGGGTCCCGGCCCTGGGGGCTGCAGGGGCAGGGAGGGCTCTTTGTGGGGGCAAGGCGAGGGGGTGGGGCCGCGGAAACGGGGGGGGGGCTCCCCTCCGCCGTCCCGGCCCCCAGCTGTGAGGCGGGCGCCCCTGGCTAACCCGCAGTGCGCGGCTTCGGTTCCGAGATGGCCTGATAGGGAGACCAGGCCAGATGGCTGGGAGCGGGGCGGGGCGGGGCGGGAGCAGGTGCGGGCGGGGCGGGGCGGGGGCCGGTTCCGCAGCCGGGGAGCAGCTGGTGCCCGAGGGCCGCAGATCCCTGGAGCCGGGGGGCCGCCCCCGGGGGAGAGGCCCTGGTGGGGGCAGCAGGCGAGCTGGGGAGACGGGGCCTGGGCTCCAGGTCAGCGCTCGCCTCCCGCGTGGCCCAGCCCCCCAGGAAGGAGGGGGCGAGGGGGCGGGCGGACGGGGAAGGGTCCGGGGCCAGGGGCTGAGAAAGCGGGAGGCGAGCGGGCAGTGGGGCTGCGGCTTTACTGAGCGGGGCCGGGGGTGATTCCGGGGCGGGCGGGGGCGTGGCTGAGCCGGGCGGGCCGGGGGCGGGGCTGACCCACGCGGGCGGCGGGCTGAGCTGGTGGGAGTGGGGCCGGGCGCGCGGACCCGGGCGGGCAGGGGCCGGGGGCGGGGCTGAGCTGGCGGGAGTGGGGCCGGGCGCGCGGACCCGGGCGGGCAGGGGCCGGGGGCGGGGCTGACCCAGGCGGGCGGCGGGCCGGGGGCGGGGCTGAGCCGGGTGGGAGTGGGCCCGGGCGCGCTGACCCAGGCAGGAAGGGGCCGGGGCGGCCGCACGGGCCGGGCGGCCTAGGCGTCCTGCTGCTGCACGAAGGGGTTCGGGATGGCCTCCATGCCGTCCTGCGGGCAGATGAGCACCACCGACGTGCCCCTGCACACCACCAGGCCCAGCTGCCGCGTGTCCTCCGTCAGCTTGTACTGGTCGTCGGGGTCTGGGGGTGGGGGAGGGCTGAGGCAGGCGGGGCGAGCCGGCACCCCGCACCCGCACCCGCACCCCACGCGGACAGGGAGGCGGGCGGAGCACAACAGGCGGCACGGGCTGTTGTCAGGGGCGGGGCGGGGCACGGGGCGGCCCCGGAGAACGCAGCCCCCACGTGGGATCCACCTGCACCACGACCCAGCCCAGGACCCACGGCTGCAGGCCCAGCGCCCCGGGCTCCCCGCACGGCCTGGGCGTCCCCGGGGAGGGGCTGGGGGGGCTGCCTGGGCCCAGGAGCCGCGGCGGGGGGGCCGGCTCACCTCGCATGTGCTCGATGGTGCCGTCCAGCACGAGGTTGAGCAGGGGGTCGAAGCCCTTGAGGATCCCGCTGGCTGGGGCGTGGGGGGGGGGCGGCGTGAGGTCGGCACCCGGCCTGGCCCAGGGGGGGCTAGCACGGGCAGAGCAGCCAGCTCCCCCGGTGCGCCCCAGGGTGGGGGAGCCCAGCGCAGGCTGGGATGGGCAGGGCAGCGCGGCCCCTGGGTGGGGGTGCCCAGTGCGCTGCCCGGGGCGCCTGGGTGGTCACTGCTGTTCAGGCTCCATTTCCAACAACTTAAGGACGCGGCTGCACCTGGGCGCTGAGGCCCCGACCCCACCGGCTACAGGGGAGTGAGTGGGCGGGGCCAGCGACCCAGGCCACCGGCCGGCCCTGGGCACCAGCCTGACCGGACAGGAGCACCATGCGAGTCCCGCGGCAGAACACGGGGACCCCGGCCCACAGCCACAGACAGACGGGTTGTGGCACGTGGGCTTGGCGGGGCGTTGAGTGTCACTCCCCGGCAGGAAGAGGCCCTCCAGCCTCTGGGTCTCTCCCCAGATGGCCTCAACGACCGGAGCTGCGCCGACCCGGAGCCAGGAGCCAGGAGCTCCATCCGGGTCTCCCACGCGGGTGCAGGGGCCGCAGCACTTGGTCCACCGTCCACTGCTCTCCCGGGCCACAGCAGGGAGCTGGGCCGGAGGGGAGCAGCCGGGACTCGAACCCGCGCCCCTATCGCACCGTGGGGGCTGCAGTGATGGACAAGCCCTGGGTCCCCGCCCCCCACGCGGGAGACCCGGATGGAGCTCCTGGTCCTGCCCGGGCTGCGAACCAGAGAGGGGAGGTCTCGCGGCTTTCCGAATGAAATGCGGGTGGACTTAAGTGTCTGGGCCAGAGTGGCCGCTGACCACAGGGCGTGCAGGCCGCGCCCCCTGGCGGGCGCTGGTGGCAGCGCGGGCCCGGGCACCGGCACGACCAGGGGGTGCCGGCGGGGGGCCGCGCCCGGGGGAGGCCCTGGTGGGGGCAGCAGGCGAGCTGGGGAGCCGGGGCCGCCCTCGGCCTCTCGGCCCGCGAACGCGCGGAGCGGGCGGCCTCACCTTCGCGGCCTCCCTGGAACTTCACCCGGATCGTCTTGTCGATGTACTTGGACAGGTCCAAGATGCTCTCCTTCTTCTTCTTCTCTTTGTCCTGCGGGGAAAGCAGAGCGCGTGAGGCAGGGGGCGCGGTCCGACTTCAAGCTGCCCGCCCCGGCTCCGCCGCGCGCTCACCGCCATCTTCCCGCCCCGCGCCGCTCTGCGCAGGCGCCGCCCCGCGGCCTTTGACCCCAGGCGCGCGTGCGCATGCGCGACGCATGCGCGCCGGCGCCCCCGGCGGTGTTGCCGGGAAACATCTGCCGACGGCGGCGGCTGGACCGGCCGATATGGCGGCGGCGCTGGCGCTGGCGCGGCTCGCGGCGGCCTCGCTGCTCTTCGCGGCCCAGGTGAGGCTGCGCCGGCCCTGACAGCCCCGCGGGCCGCGGCTGCTCTGCCCCGACAGCGCCAGGCCCCGCGTGGGGCCGCGCTCCGCCCGCCCCGCGGCCGCCGCCTCCGGGACCCCGGTCCCCCGCGTCCGCCGCAGCGGGGCCGGGGCCCTGCCGTGACCTTGCGGGCTGTGCCGCTGTCCGCTCCGCTCCCGGCCGCGGCCCCTGGGTGGGTCCCGTCCGCCCGGCCGGCTGCGCTGGGGCCAGGGTCCGCCCACCCCGCTCCGAGCCTCAGTTTCCCCGTGGGGTTGCGGGGCAGCGTCCCGGGCCGGCCCTGGCGTGGGGGCCGCGCTCCGGCGTCCGCCCGGTGACCTTGGATGGGGGCCGCCGCTGGGCGCGGGGGTCGGTCCCCTGCAGCCGCGGGAGGTCGCGGCCCCGAGTGGCCGGCGGGGCTCTGGACTCGGGGCCCCCGCTGTGGCCCGGCTTGCGGCGTCCCTGGCGGCCGACGACCCTCGCGGAGCTCCCGGGGCCCGAGCCGTGGGGGCCCGAGGCGGCCAGGCCTTGTGCGGGGCCCGCCAGCGCCCCACGCGGGAGGCCCCTCCGGTGGGCGTGGGGCTGCGCCGGGGACTTTGTCCTGGGAGCCAGGGAGGCCGTGTCCGGCCCAGGAGAGCAGGCTCTGCCCCGGGGACGCCGCGGTGGGGGTGGAGTTAGGGCCGCTGAGCGGGAGGCCGCCCCGACACTCCTGAGCCCACCTGCTCCCCGGCCTGCCTCCCGGAGATGTGTGGGCCCCTGCCCGGCTACGCAGGCTGGAGCCCAGCGCCGCCCCGGAGTCGGGGTCCCCCCTGCTCCCCCTGCCTGGAGTCGGGGTCCGCTCTGCCCCCCACCCGGAGTTGGGGGCCACTCTGCTCCCCCATCCAGAGTCGGGGTCCCCTCTGCTCCCCCTTCCTGGAGTCGGGGTCCACTCTGCCCCTCCACCTGGAGTCGGGGTCCCCCCTGCTTCCCCTGCCTGGAGTTGGGGCCCCCTCTGCCCCCCAGAGTGGGGTCCCCTCTGCTCCCCCCAGGAATCAGGGTCCCCCTGCCTGGATCGGGGTCCCCTCTGCCCCCGCTGGGCTCCCTGTGTCCGTCGGCCCCACCGTGGCTCTGCTGGTCACTGAGTGGCCCCTGCAGAGCCCAGGGCGTCCTCGGGCCTGGCCCCCAGGATTCCGTTAGAGCGAGCGAGGGCGATGTCCTCCATCCACTGGGTCACTCCCCACGTGGCCACAGTGGCGGGGCTGGGCCAGGCTGGAGCTCTGGGTCCCCCACGTGAGTGCAGGGCCTGAGCACGGCATCTCCCACGGCTTCCCCGGCGCCATAACCGGGAGCTGGAGAGGAGCAGCGGACTTGAACCGGCGCCCGTGTGGGATGCCGGTACCGGCCCTGCAGCAGCTCTGTCAGTCTGCCCCAGCGGGGGGCCAGCTCTGGGGGGGGGCCTGCCCCCGCCCCCAGTCCCCACCTCTGCTCCTGTCCAAGGACGCGTCACCAGTGAGCAGGCACAGGGCTGGTTTGGGCTGGACTCCCGGTCTCATCGCAGACTGCTCCCCGGGGCCGGGGCTGGGGCTCTGGACAGCGAGTGGATGCGTGGACACCAGGACCGGCCAGGGGGAGGGGCTGGGAGTAGGGGCTCCGGGTCCTGGGGGGGCAGGGAAGGAGCTGCTCGGCCAGGTGCCCTGGGGACGGCGGCCCCGTGCGCCTCCTCCATGCTGTGGACTTGCTTCCCTGAGCCGGCCGCGGTCCCCATGGGTCACACACACCTGTCACATGGGGTCTGCGCCCTCACGTGTCATGTCTGTGTTGTGGGGTGAGGTCTCATGTCACATGTGTTACGTGGGGTGAGCCCTTGCGTGTCTGTGGGGTGTATGGCCGAGCCTCGCGTGGCGCCCTCTGGGTGCTGTTGTGCGGGTGACGGTGCAGGGTGCCCCAGTGCAGGTGCTGGGGGGTCCCCGAGTCAGGGCGCCGCGCTGCGTGTTTGTTGTCAGCCGCGTGGCTGTCGCCTGCGTGTTTCACGGCAAGTCTTGGGCGTGTGCAGCCCCGCGGGAGCAGGGAGCAGGATCTTAGAGGTGGGCTGGGCTCTGACGTGCCCTCCCCAGGGGGCCCGGGGTCAGGCCGTGCTGGCTGTGGCCTCCCAGACCCCCATCCGTGGGCCAGAGCAGCTGGACCACAGGGGTTGGCCGTGGGGGGGGGGCGCAGGGGGTCTCACTGCCGCCCCCAGGACTGCGCCGGTGCCGCCACCGTGGTCCAGCCCACGTCTCCCTGTGAGTGCAGGCTCCAGGGCCAGCCTGCCGAGGGCTCCGAGGGCTCCTCCTGGTCACCTGGGGCTCAGGGCCCCAGGCAGCCGCGCCCAGCCCTGTGGGGAGGTGTGGGAGCGGGGGAAGGCGGGCGGGGGCTCTGCCTCGCTGCTGGCCTGGGCCCGGTGCTGCTCACGGCCCTGCACTTTGGCCCTGGTGCCTCTGGCCCTTGGCCCGCCGCCTGCTGTGTGGCTCTGGGGCCCTCTGATCCCAGCACTGGCAGGCAGTGTCAGGCAGACTGCTGGGGTGCCGGCCACCCACCCAGCGTCCCGTCCGGCCTCGCATCGGGGTCTCTGCCCTGGCCCGGGTCCCAAGGCGCAGGGCAGGGCTGCAGCGTGGTCCCCGCCCGCCCTCAGGTGGCCGGCGAGTACGGGATGCTGCGCGTGGTGTCCCAGACGGAGACGCTCAGGGGCAAGGACTACTGCGTCCTGTACAACCCGCAGTGGGCGCCCCTGCCGCACAGCCTTGGCAAGGCGGTGAGTGCCGGGTGTGGAGGGGGCGGGGGGGGGTACTGGGCGCCCAGGGGTAGGGTGCAGTGAGTACCGGGGGGGGGGCGGGGGTGCTGGGCGCCCAGGGGTAGGGGGCGGTGAGTGCCGGGGGGGGGGTACTGGGCGCCCAGGGGTAGGGGGCAGTGAGTACCGGGGGGTGGGGGTACTGGACGCCCAGGGGTAGGGGGCGGTGAGGGCGGGGGGGCGGGGGTACTGGGCGCCCAGGGGTAGGGGGCGGTGAGTGCCGGGGGGGGGCGGGGGTACTGGGCGCCCAGGGGTAGGGGGCGGTGAGGGCGGGGGGGCGGTGAGGGCGGGGGGGCGGGGGTACTAGGCGCCCAGGGGTAGGGGGCGGTGAGTGCCGGGCATGCGAAGGGGCGGGGGTAATGGGCGCCCAGGGGTAGGGGGCGGTGAGGGCGGGGGGCGGGGGTACTGGGCGCCCAGGGGTAGGGGGCGGTGAGTGCCGGGCATGCGAAGGGGCGGGGGTACTGGGCGCCCAGGGGTAGGGGGCGGTGAGTGCCGGGGGGGGGTACTGGGCGCCCAGGGGTAGGGGGCGGTGAGGGCGGGGGGGTGGGGGTACTGGGCGCCCAGGGGTAGGGGGCGGTGAGTGCCGGGCATGCGAAGGGGCGGGGGTACTGGGCGCCCAGGGGTAGGGGGTGGTGAGGGCGGGGGGGGGGGCGGGGGTACTGGGCGCCCAGGGGTAGGGGGCGGTGAGTGCCGGGGGGGGGTACTGGGCGCCCAGGGGTAGGGGGCGGTGAGTACCGGGGGTTGGGGGTACTGGACGCCCAGGGGTAGGGGGCGGGGGGGGCGGGGGTACTGGGCGCCCAGGGGTAGGGGGCGGTGAGTGCCGGGGGGGGGGCGGGGGTACTGGGCGCCCAGGGGTAGGGGGCGGTGAGGGCGGGGGGGCGGGGGTACTAGGCGCCCAGGGGTAGGGGGCGGTGAGTGCCGGGCATGCAAAGGGGCGGGGGTACTGGGCGCCCAGGGGTAGGGGGCGGTGAGGGCGGGGGGGCGGGGGTACTGGGCGCCCAGGGGTAGGGGGCGGTGAGGGCGGGGGGGCGGGAGTACTGGGCGCCCAGGGGTAGGGGGCGGTGAGTGCCGGGGGGGGGTACTGGGCGCCCAGGGGTAGGGGGCGGTGAGGGCGGGGGGGTGGGGGTACTGGGCGCCCAGGGGTAGGGGGCGGTGAGTGCCGGGCATGCGAAGGGGCGGGGGTACTGGGCGCCCAGGGGTAGGGGGCGGTGAGTGCCGGGCATGCAAAGGGGCGGGGGTACTGGGCGCCCAGGGGTAGGGGGCGGTGAGGGCGGGGGGGCGGGGGTACTGGGCGCCCAGGGGTAGGGGGCAGTGAGGGCGGGGGGGCGGGAGTACTGGGCGCCCAGGGGTAGGGGGCGGTGAGTGCCGGGGGGGGGTACTGGGCGCCCAGGGGTAGGGGGCGGTGAGGGCGGGGGGGTGGGGGTACTGGGCGCCCAGGGGTAGGGGGCGGTGAGTGCCGGGCATGCGAAGGGGCGGGGGTACTGGGCGCCCAGGGGTAGGGGGCGGTGAGGGCGGGGGGGCGGGGGTACTGGGCGCCCAGGGGTAGGGGGCGGTGAGTGCCGGGGGGGGGTACTGGGCGCCCAGGGGTAGGGGGCGGTGAGGGCGGGGGGGGTGGGGGTACTGGGCGCCCAGGGGTAGGGGGCGGTGAGTGCCGGGCATGCGAAGGGGCGGGGGTACTGGGCGCCCAGGGGTAGGGGGCGGTGAGGGCGGGGGGGGGGCGGGGGTACTAGGCGCCCAGGGGTAGGGGGCGGTGAGTGCCGGGCATGTGAAGGGGTGGGGGGTTCCATTCGTGTGCAGCGTGCGGCCATGCATGTGGTGTGTGTGTGTGTGTGCGCACAGTGGCTACTTCCCTCTCCCGGTCCACGAGCGAGGCCTCTGGGAGCCAGGGCTGTGCCTCCTCCGCTCTGGGCCCTGCGGGTGGCACCTGCCCGTGCCCTAAATCGCGAGGCTGCCTCACTGTGGTGTCTCCGGACGGGGCCCCTAGGACACGTGGGGCTGGGGCACATGTGAGGCCGGAGCCTGGGCTGCAGCAGGGCCCTGTCTTGGGGAGCCGATGCAGCCCCCGGGCAGCTCACCGAGGGCCCCCACCCCCAGTCTCTCCTGCAGCTGCACAACTGGACGGGCTCCCTGCTCTGCTCGGCGGCCGACCTCCCCGCCGGCGGCTTCCGCAGCCGGCTCCCGCTGGTGGCGCGCGGCAACTGCACCTTCTACGAGAAAGTGCGGCTGGCGCAGGGCGGCGGGGCGCGCGGGCTGCTCGTCGTCAGCAGGGAGAAACTGGTGCGCGGGCTCGGGGGGGGGGGGGGGAGGCGGGGGGGGGCTCCGGGCCTGGGGCTGACCCCGCCCCCTCCCCCGCTAGGTGCCCCCCGGGGGCAACAAGACCCAGTACGAGGAGATTGGCATCCCCGTGGCCCTGCTCAGCCATGACGACGCGCTGGACATCTTCGGGGTGGGCCGGGGTCCGAGAGGCGCCGCGCGGGGGGCCTCGCTGGCTGTGGGTGTGGGTGGGCAGGGTCGGAGGCGGCGCCCGTGGCCAGCCCCCGGGTTCTCCCCCGGCAGCGGTTCGGCAGTGCGGCGAGGGCGGCGCTGTACGCCCCCAAGGAGCCGGTGCTGGACTACAACCTGGTCATCATCTTCATCATGGCCGTGGGCACCGTCGCCCTCGGGGGCTACTGGGCCGGGAGCCGGGACGTGAAGAGGTGAGTGCTGGGGAGGGCAGCCCGCCCGGGCCCCGGAGCACACGGAGCCCTGTGTGCGTGGTTCCCGCTCAGGTGCGGGTGGGGGAGGCGGTGGGTCCCCGCGTGGCCCGGCCTCTGTCCGGGGCGCCTCACCCGCGTCCCCGTGCGGGCCCCAAGAAGGTACCTGAAGCAGAAGCGCGACGAGGGCGCCGAGAAGCGGGAGGACACGGCGGTGGACGTGACGCCGGTCATGATCTGCGTGTTCGTGTTCACCTGCTGCTCCATGCTGGTGCTGCTCTACTACTTCTACGACCAGCTCGGTGCGCGGCGCGGCGGGGCGGGCGTGTGCGCGGGGCGTGCATGGGGGGTGGGGCCCGGGGGCGGGGCGGGGCGTGGTGTGTGCGCTGTGCGTGCTCGGGCGGGCGCGGGGTGCTGGGAGCGTGCGTGGTGTGTGCGCTGTGCGTGCTCGGGCAGGCGCGGGGTGCTGGGTGCGGCGAGGCGCGCAGGGGGCATTGGGCCCAGGGGCGGGGCGGGGCGTGGTGTGTGCGCTGTGCGTGCTCGGGCAGGCGCGGGGTGCTGGGTGCGGCGAGGCGCGCAGGGGGCATTGGGCCCAGGGGCGGGGCGGGGCGTGGTGTGTGCGCTGTGCGTGCTCGGGGTGCTGGGTGCGTGCGAGGCGCGCAGGGGGGATTGGGCCCGGGCCGCCTCCCAGCCCGGCCTCCCTGCACCCGCAGTCTACGTCATCATTGGGATCTTCTGCCTGGCCTCGGCTACCGGCCTCTACAGCTGCCTGGCGCCCCTGGTCCGCAAGCTGCCGTTCTGCGCGTGCAGGTGAGGGCGGGCCTCGCCCAGGCCTCCCCCGCGTGGCCGGCCTGCCCAGCGAGCGCCCCCAGCCCTGGGCCCGAGTCCCCGTCTCCCCGCATCCGGACGGCCCCGCGGGCCCAGGACGCCTGTGGCTGCTGGCGGGGCGGCCTGGGGCTGAGCGCCGCCCTCCCGTGCAGGGTCCCCTACCTGCACAAGCGCCCGCAGGCCCGCATGCTGCTCCTGGCGCTGCTGTGCGTCGCCGTCAGCGTGGTGTGGGCCGTCTTCCGGAACGACGACCGGTGAGCGCCCCTCCCGCCCCGCTGTCCTCAGCTGCCCCGGCCTGGGCTGGCCTGCACCGGCTGCGCCGCTTCTGGGCCCGCCTGTGTCATGTGAGCTCTGATGGGGATCTGGGCATGGCGCAGCGGCCCTGCCCGTGCCGCCGGCCCCGCCGACACCCGATCCGTGTGCCTGCTCCCGGCCTGGGGCCGTGACAGGGCCGAGCGCCTGGCGCCACGCTGGAGGTACCCCCCCACACACCCCCGGCCACTGACACCATCTGGCGCGGCCCCCAAGCCGAGCCGCGGCCAAGTGCTCTGGGCAGCCTTAGCTGAAGATGTTCGAGTGCCATGAACGCAGAGAGGAAGCGGCTCAGGGCCGAGCCGGCCGCGCGGCTGCCGCCGTCCTGGGTGGTGGCGCGGCCACTGCTGGGGCCTTGCTTTGCTGGTCACCGGGCCTGTGTCCCAGAGACACGGGCTTGGGGACGTGGGCTTGTGTAGCCAGGTGTCCAGCAAGGGGCGGGGGCATGGGAGCGGGAGAGGGCGTGGGCTGGGCGTCCCCCGGGCCCTGCCCCCACGCAGTCTGGGCCCCAGCGTGCTCCCTCGCCCCAGGGCTGCCCCGCGCGGCCTCTCTCGGCCTGCACCTTTGTCCCCCGTGTGGGCGGCTGAGGTGGAGCTGGTGACGCGGCCTCGCCTCCCCGCCCCGGCAGGTGGGCCTGGGTGCTGCAGGACGCCCTGGGCATTGCCTTCTGCCTGTACATGCTGAGGACCATCCGCCTCCCCACGTTCAAGGTGAGGCCCCCCGCCCCCCCGCTCTCCCTGAGGCTCTGGGGTCCCGGGTGCCCGGCCCTCGTCCAGGGGCCCAGCCACTTCCCTCCCTCAGGACCCGGGCCCCCCACTCTCCCTACTGCTCTGGGGTCCCAGGGGCCCAGCCACTTCCCCCCTCAGGCCCCGGGCCCCCCCCCCCCCCCGCTGCTCTGGGGTCCCAGGGGCCCAGCCACTTCCCTCCCTCAGGACCCGGCCCCCCCCCCGCTGCTCTGGGGTCTGGGGGCCCGACCACTTCCCCGCTCGGTCCCAGCGAGGTCTCCAACCTGGGAGGGGGCTGGAGTTGGGGGGGCGGCAGGGCCTCCCTCAGCTCCCCACCCCACCCCGCCCACAGTCCTGCACGCTGCTGCTGCTGGTGCTCTTCCTCTACGACGTCTTCTTCGTCTTCGTCACACCTTTCCTGACCAAGGTGCGCCCGCGCCCTGCCCCCCACGCCCAGGCCCTGACGCCCCCACAATCCCTGCCCCCCCCCCCGTGAACCCTGGCCCCCCTACGCCCGGGCCCTGATGCCCCGCACAAACCCTGACCCCTCCATGGGCCCTGACGCCCCCACAATCCCTGGCCCCCCTGTGAGCCCTGACCCTCCACACCCGGGCCCTGACGCCCCCACAATCCCCTCCCCGTAAGCCCTGGCCCCCCACGCCCGGGCCCTGACGCCCCCACAATCCCCTCCCCGTAAGCCCTGGCCCCCCACGCCCGGGCCCTGACGCCCCCACAATCCCTGGC
The DNA here is from genome assembly GCF_033115175.1 of Lepus europaeus. Taxonomy (NCBI): domain Eukaryota; kingdom Metazoa; phylum Chordata; class Mammalia; order Lagomorpha; family Leporidae; genus Lepus; species Lepus europaeus. Next base: position 770,444 of record NW_026909023.1, on the reverse strand, counting down.
CCCCCTGTGAGCCCTGACCCCCCATGCCCGGGCCCTGACGCCCCCACAATCCCTGCCCCCCTGTGAGCCCTGACCCCCCACGCCCGGGCCCTGATGCCCCCACAATCCCCTCCCCGTAAGCCCTGGCCCCCCACGCCCGGGCCCTGACGCCCCCACAATCCCTGGCCCCCCTGTGAGCCCTGACCCCCCTACGCCCGGGCCCTGATGCCCCGCACAAACTCTGTCCCCCCCCCCCCGTGAGCCCTGACCCCCCTTCGCCCGGGCCCTGACGCCCCCACAATCCCTGGCCCCCCTGTGAGCCCTAACCCCCCTACGGCCGGGCCCTGATGCCCCGCACAAACCCTGACCCCTCCATGGGCCCTGACGCCCCCACAATCCCTGGCCCCGCTGTGAGCCCTGACCCCCCCACACCCGGGCCCTGACGCCCCCACAATCCCTGCCCTGGCCCCCCATGCCAGGGCCCTGATGCCCCCACAATCCCTGGCCCCCACGCCCGGGCCCTGACGCCCCCACAATCCCTGCCCTGGCCCCCCACGCCCGGGCCCTGACGCCCCGCACAAACCCTGACCCCTCCATGGGCCCTGACGCCCCCACAATCCCTGCCCTGCCCCCCACGCCCGGGCCCTGACGCCCCCACAATCCCTCCCCCCCCACCCGTGAGCCCTGCCCCCCACGCCCGGGCCCTGACGCCCCCACAATCCCTGCCCTGGCCCCCCACGCCCGGGCCCTGACGCCCCATCCTGTGCAGAGTGGGAACAGCATCATGGTGGAAGTGGCCACGGGGCCTGCGGACTCGGCCACGCACGAGAAGGTGCGTCTCACAGGCGGGCTGGGGTGGGGGTGGGCGCCTGGCTGCCCAGGGGGGGCTCCTGGAGCCCTCGGGCCCCTCCGCTCTGCCATCCCGCAGCTGCCCATGGTCCTGAAGGTGCCCCGGCTCAACGCCTCGCCGCTGGCCCTGTGTGACCGGCCCTTCTCCCTGCTGGGCTTCGGGGACATCCTGGTGCCAGGTACTGAGGCGGGGCCGCCCGGGCCCTCGGGGGTCAGAGGTCTTCGGAGTGATGGTGGGGAGGGCCCCGGCTGGGCGGCTCTGAGCAGGCCACGCCCACCTGCTGCCTGGCTGCACCTGGCCTGAGGCCGGGGAGCGGAGCTCCGCCCACGCCCCGCCCCACACCGCCGGCCCGCACCTGCCTGCAGCGGGGCGCCCGCCTGCCCGTCTCTCCCCAGGGCTGCTGGTCGCCTACTGCCACAGGTTTGACGTCCAGGCACAGGCATCCAGAGTCTACTTCGTGGCCTGCACCATCGGTGGGTCCCGGCCCGCCCCGTCCCCGGGGTGCTGCCGCCACCCCCGTCCCGGGGTGCCGCCCCCGTCCCCGGGGTGCCGCCTTTGTCCCCGGGGTACCGCCCCCCTCCCTGCGGTGCCACCCCCTCCGTCCCCGCGGTGCCCCCTCCGTCCCCGCGGTGCCCCCTCCGTCCCTGGAGTGCCTCCCTCCGTCCCCGGGGTGCCCCCTCCGTCCCCGGGGTGCCCCCTCCGTCCCCGGGGTGCTCCCTCCGTCCCCGGGGTGCCACCTTTGTCCCTGGGGTACCACCCCCCTCCCTGCGGTGCCACCCCCCGTCCCCGAGGTGCCCCCCTCCATCCCCGCGGTGCCACCTCCGTCCCTGGAGTGCCCCCTCCATCCCCGGGGTGCCCCCTCCATCCCTGGAGTGCCCCCCTCCGTCCCCGGGGTGCTCTCCCTGTCTCCGGGGTGCCCCCTCCATCCCCGGGGTGCCCCCTCCATCCCCGGGGTGCCCCCCCCAGTCCCTGCGGTGCCACCTGGGCTGCACCGGGTGCCCCCCTCCGTCCCCTTTGGCCCTGGGCTTTGCCGAGTTGTCACCAAAGCCGTGTACCCTGCCGCCGCTGTGGGCTGGTCCGTGGGCGGCCGCGGCAGCCGGGTGACGCGCCTGTCCCTGCAGCCTACGGCCTGGGCCTCCTGGTGACGTTCCTGGCGCTGGTGCTGATGCAGCGCGGCCAGCCGGCGCTCCTCTACCTGGTGCCCTGCACGCTGGGCACGAGCTGCGCCGTGGCGCTCTGGCGCCGGGAGATGGGCGCCTTCTGGAGCGGCAGCGGCTTTGCGGTGAATACCGGTTTGCTATGACTGCAGGGTGGGTCCCCGCCGCCGGGCCCGTGGGGTTCGCTCCTCTCTCCCTCCCTCCCTCAGCGTCCTCCGCTGCGCCCCGGCCCCTCCCGAGCCCAGTCCCTAGCACCAGTCTGGCGTGGCCGCCGGCCCCAGCCGGTGGGGAGCGCCTCCCCCAGGCCCGACGGACGCTCCAGAGACCCGAGGCCCCTTGGGTGCAGAGCCCAGTGCAGGAAGGTGTGGGGCCGTGGCGGGGTCCCTCGGGGCAGGGCCTTGGCGGTGGCATCGCCGCGGCCGCTTCAGACGACCCCGGCCCTGGGTTTTGAGGTCCCCGGACCCCAGGAGGAGCAGCGCCGCCGCCCGGGGTGGGGGCCTTCCTCCCCCTCCTTTCTCGGGGAGTCTGGAGACGCAGAGAGAGCGCCCGCCTGCCGGTTCCCAGCCTTGGCGGAGCAGAACCGGGGCTCCCCGCCGGCGCAGGGCCCAGCACCTTCCCAGGCGCGTCTGCAGGGAGCCGGACCGGAAGTGGCGACCGTGTGGGATGCCGGCGGCTCCACCCGCCGGGACCGTGGCGCACTTAGTCCTGAGAGGCCCCGGGAGACCCCGCAGGCCTCGGCCGTCCTCCCCCGCACGGGGCGCGCTCTGCCCCCCTCCGCTCCCGGCTCACGGGGCTCCTCTCCCTGCAGAAGGACCTCCCTCCGACTCCGTGGGCCGCCACGCCCACCGACGGCCCCCAGCCTCCCAAGGACCCGCAGCCTCCATGTGAAGACGTGGCCAGCCCCGCCCTGCCTGCCGCGCAGCCCCCCAAGCCGCAGCCCCCCGGGCCGGCAGTGCCCGAGGAGGCCGGGGCTGGAGCCCCTGCCCGGGAGCCCGACAGCCCCCGCAGTCCCCGCAGCCCCACGGGCGCGGACGAGGCCCGGAGCAGCACGTCAGCCTAGGGCGGGGGAGGCAGGACTCGGCCAAAAAGCCGTCTACACCCGCGGGAGGGGGAGACGGCGCGGCCGCCGCGCGGACCAAGACCTGCGCCGGGCGCCCTCCCCACATGGTGCTCAGCCCCCGGCCAGGTGCCCGGCTCCAGCCCTGCCCCCTGCGCGGCAGCCTCTCCCTGGCCCGGGGCACAGGACCGGGCAGTGCGGCCACGTTTGGTGCTTCCTCGGCTGCTGCCCGCCAGGCGCAGGGCCCGGCGGGATCCCGGTCTCCGCCCCGGTGGTCCAGACGCCAGGGCCTCGGGCCGCCGGCTGCCGGCTCTGCTGGGGCCGGGCTCCGAGGGCGGCCTGTGGGGGTCACAGACGAGGCTGCGCCCCGGCCCGGCTCCTCTCGGGGGCCCAGGGGGTGCCAGCCGCCCGCCGGGGAGGTTTAATAAAAGGTCACGGCTGAACGTGTGGTGGTGTCGCCTAGTGGGGGGCGGGCCCGCTCGGCCTCTCCCTGCACTCCCGCACCGCCACCCACCTGCAGGGCTGAGCCGCCCACGCGGGAGCGCGGGCTGTGCGGGCTGGCGTGGCGTCCTCTACCTCACCGGCTCTCTGGGCCCAGGACAGACGCCCACCGGAGAGCCCACAGGCGCGCCGGTACCAGGGCAGAGACGCTCGGGTCCCCTCTGCGCGTCCACGGGACACGGAGACACCGGCCCCAGACGCGCCCGCCCTCCACGCCGAGGCCAGCATCTCTGGGTGGCGGCCGGGCCGGAAGCAGCAGCAGGGACGCCCCTGGACGCCGAGGCCGGTCTGCGCCTTCCTCGAAGCCATGTTCCACTCCACTGCGGGGCGGGGATTGTGGCCCCGTGTTGGGGCCTGGGGCCGGGCCGGGGCTCGGCGGCGCGGTGCCCCGGGCGGGCTGGCCTGTGTCTGCCTCTGTTGGATCTGAGAATTAAATGTAGCTTTTGATACTTGGCCTGCTCTCCTGTGCCTGGGGGTGGGCGCAGGGCCGGGGTGGAAGGAACCGAGACAGCCCGGCCGGCGTTTCCCCACGTGGCGGCCGCGCCCTGCCAGCTCCCGGGGCTGACCCTGTGGTCGTGAATCCCCAAGGGGGCAGACGTGCCGGCGTGGGGGGGCACGGCCACCTGTGGCTGCTGCTCGTGGCTGTGACCACCCACTGGCAGGAGACGGCGTGTCGCTGTCCTTACACAGCCCCCGGGAGTCTGATGGCCTCGTCCCGACCTGGTCACCTCCCGAAGGCCCTGCAGTGGACGAAGAGCTGGTCTGGAGCGCCCTCCTGGGCCGTCCGGCCGGGGGCCTGCCCTGGGGGCTGACTGTGGCACAGCCGCTGAGCCCAGACCCCGCCCCCCCCCGTGCCCGAGCATCCCAGCCGCTCTGCTCCAGAGCGGCCCCAGCTAACGCACCTGGGAAGGCGGCGGTGACGGCCCAAGCCCTGAGGCCCTGCCACCCACGGGGGAGACCGGATGGAGCTCCTGGCTTTGGCCTGGCCCAGCCCCGGCTGTTGTGGCCACAGGGAATGAACCATCAGTGGCTGGAAGATTCTCTCCATCCCCCTCTCTGCTTAACAAATACATCAATTTTTAAAAAAGATTTATTTGAAAGAGAAAGGGAGAGAGAGGTCTTCCCTCTGCTGGGTCACTCCCCAAATGGCCGCAATGGCCAGGGCTGGGCCAGACCGAATCCAGGAGCCAGGGGCTTCCTCCGGGTCCCCCCTGTGGCTGCAGGGCTGACGCACTCGGGCCATCGGCCACTGCCTCCCCAGGCACAGTAGCCGGCGGCCACACTAGAAGTGGAGCAGCCGGGACTCGAACCAGTGCCCCCATGGATGTCGGCATGGCAGCTGGCAGCTCTGCCCACTGTGCCGCAGATGCTGGCCGCCAATGAATCCCTCTGGCAAAAACAAGACCCTGCTTTGCCAGCCGCTGCGCAGACCCAGGCCACGGCAGGGCTGGGCGGGGGCCTTTCCCTCGCCGACCCCTGACCGTGGACGCGGGGTGGTGCGTGGTTGAGGGGCAGTGGGCACCAGCCATGTCCCCCCTTGTTGGACAGGAAGGCCCGTGCACACGGAGCAGCACAAGGCCCCCGCGGGAAGGGGCAGTGAAGCCGGCTCGGGGTCTCCCCGGGTCTCCCCCTCTCAGAAGCCCAAGGCAGACCCAGTCCCGGCCCCGTGTCCCAGCCGGGTGGTCGCTCGGCCTCTGCGGCCTGGGATGGAGCCTGGACATGGCCAGGTCAGGTCAGGCGCTCAGAACGGCTCCTCGCCACTGACGCCGCCCCCGCCCCTGGGCCAGCGAGCTGGGCCCTGGTCCCCACAGCTGCCAGTGGGCCCGGCCTCCGTGAGGGTGGGGGCCTGGGTCGGGGAGCGCTGGCGCCAGGTTCTGTTTCCGCCCACGCAGGAGCCCAGCCCGGAGTCTCTGAGTTGGACTTAGCAGAGGGGAGCTTTGGGGGTCTCACTGAAGCCAGGCAGGGCTGATTCCTCGCCCACCATGACCCTGCCACCCGGCTACCACCCACTTGCCCACTGCCCACTGCCCACCCGTCCACCTGTCCACCCTCCCACCTGTCTACCTGCCCGCTGCCCACCTGTCGACCTGCCCACTGCCCACCCGTCCACCTGTCACCCGCCCACCTGTCTACCCATCCACCTGCCCACTGCCCACCTGTCTACCCATCCACCTGTCTACCCATCCACCTGCCCACTGCCCACCTGTCTACCCATCTACCTGCCCACTGCCCACCCGTCCACCTGTCCACCCGCCCACCTGTCTACCCATCCACCTGCCCACTGCCCACCTGTCTACCCATCCACCTGCCCACTGCCCACCTATCCACCCATCCACCTGTCCACCATCTGTCCATCTACCCACTCCTCTCCCATCCCTCACCCACCTCCCACCCTCCCGTCCAGCCACCCACCCGTCTGCTGGCCACCTGGCCACCCCCCTCCCCAGTCAGCCTGCTGTGTGCCGGGAACTCCACTGGGGGCTGGGGACAGTCAGGTGTGTGGCCCAGGGGCTGGGCCCGGTGAGGACAGACAGGGCCTGGGTCAGTGCCTGCGCTCTGGGGCCGCCCTGGGAGTCCCCCCTCTGTCTCAGGGCCACAAAGAGGCTCTCCCCGCAGGGCGGGGCTGCCGCTGAGCCCCAGGACTGGGGTGGGGGTTGTGGAGCTCAGCCAGAGAGGGGCAGGGGTCTCCAGGGAGTCGGGGCTCAGGGCCCCCGCCCCGGGGCACAGAACAGCCGGGCAGGGGTCAGCGAGGGCGGCCCCCAGGGCTGTGGGGCTCCCCAGAGGTTAGAACCCTTCCCTGGGCACGGGAGGGGGCGCGCTGGGGCCAGGGAAGGGGTCCCCAGGGCCCCTCCCCCGCAGAAACCCCCGCCGAAGGCACCAACGGGTCGGCGCCCGCGGTGGTGGCCCGGGCTGCCCTGAGAGAAGCCCCTTGGAGACGCGGGAGGGCGGGCTGGGGGCGGCGGGGGGGCCGTGGACGTCGTGTCCGCGGCGAGGTCCCGTGGGGGACCTAGGGGAGGGCGGGAGTGAACGCGCGGGGGAGCTGGGATGCGGACCCGGAGCTCCCGAATAGTAAGAACGCGGCGGCTTTGCACACCCCTGCCCGGGGGCCGCGCCCGGGAAGCCCCGCCCCCAGCGGAGCCCCGCCCCGCGGAGGCCCCGCCCCCCTCGGTCCCGGCTCGGGCTGGGTTGCCGCCGCGGTGCAGCGTCGTCGCCCGGAGCGCGGTGAGTCGGGGTCGCCCTGCGCCCTGCGCCTCGCCAGGACCCGGGGCTGTGCGGACGCCGCCGGGGCCCCGTGCAGGACCCCACAGTTTCCCAGGCTGCCCACCAGACTGTGCCAAATCCAGACGGCCGTCCTGGGCCTCGCCCACGGCTGGGGAGGGGCGTCCTGACAGGTGCCCAGGGCAGACCGGGGGACTGAGGCTGGGGGCTGGGGGGCGATGCGCTCGGGCAGGGGTCTCTGGGCGGTCCCCTGTGGACGCCTTTTTCACGTCTCTGAGACGCTGGGGGGGGAAGGCCCGGGCTCCAGGGGTCCCAGGGCGTGGGGAAGGGGTTGCGTGGAAGGCCACTGCTCGGGCGTCAGTGCGTCACCCTTGTGGGCCAGAACCCTGTGTCACCCACACCCCCCCCAGCACGTCGGCCATGGCCCTGGGGTCTGAGAGACGGAGGCGTGATGGTGCGTGACGGTGCGTGTGAGACTGCGTGTCTCAGGGTGTAGTCGTGCCTGGGGTCCCAGCTGCGGGCTGAATGGCCGTGGCCCTGAGTGGCCGAGCTGGTGGCTCCGTCCGTGCTCTGATGGCACATCGTGACGCTTGGGGGGCGCCCGGTGGGGTCCCGGCAGCGGTGTTGGGGCCCACTCTGGGGACGCCCCGCCCTCATGCTCTCCCCCTGTGGGGGAGTGGGGTTGGGGGCTCTCGGGCCTGCGGGCCTCGCTGTCCGTTCCCGGGAGGCGTGGGCGTTAGCGGGCACCTGGCCCGGGCCTGGGCGCTGACCGCCACCCCTTCGCCCCCAGCCTCATCGTGGGGGCCATGCAGGAGAAGCCGGAACTCTAAGGGTTGGGTTTGTGGGAGATGGACAGGGAGCAGAGAGCAGAGCGCCCGCCCAGCCCCCACACGTCATCTGCCAGGTGAGGGTAGCCCTGGGGGCGCAGGGCTGCGGGCGGAGCTGCCCCCCACCGGCAGAAGCCCCCGCACTCCGCCAGGCTCCCCTCTGGTGGGCGCTGGGCTGTGTGGCCGTAGCTGGAGATCCCAGAACAACACGATGACGCAGGGACGGTCCCCGCCGTGAGGAACCCCGTCCGTCGGGCATGGCTCCCTCAGGGGGCTGCGCCAGCTCTGAGTGGAGGCCGAGGGCTCACACTGCACCCAGAGCCCGGCCCGGGGGCTCCATGGGGTTCAGGGGCACACGGAGGGCAAGGCTGCCTGGCGCCAGGCGTGCCCCTCCTCTGAGACCCCCACTCGTTTTATCTGGCCCAGGGTGGGCGGTGGGCAGGCTGCGGCCAGCGCCTGTCCCCGCCCGCCACAGCTGAGCCCTTCCTCCCAAGGCTGGGCGGGCGGGGAGGGGGCTGCCCAGGTCCCCCCCCCACACCGAGAGGTCTCTTCCCACGGAGACCCAACAAAAAGTCCCGGGACAAAGAGGGAGGAGGGAGCCGAAGCCGATTAGGTTTCCTGTGTTTTGCTGAGTGATTTATTGGGGGGGGGGGGTGTCTGGCCCCGCTCCATTTGAGTGGGCCAAGGAGAGGGGGATGGGGAGGCATGAGGGGGCAACAGAGAGACCCGGACGACGCCGACTGCTCAGCTCCCTCCCATGCCCACCCTGGCAAGTGCTGGGCCCCCGCCACCCAGCGGGAGACCCGGATGGCGCTCCGGCTCCAGCCCTGGCCATTGTGGGCGTCTGGGTAGTGACCAGAGGAAGCTCTCTCTGTCCGTGTCTCCTTAATTAATTAATTAGAAAGCCAGCCTGGGTTTGGACCCAGCCCCCCCCTCCCCCAGGCTCCACCATCGGCCACAGGACCTTGGCCAAAGCCTGGCTCCGGCCACAGCGGAGCCGCCGCAGCCGAAGCCGGGAGCTCTCTCTCCTTCCTGTTGTTGTAGCAAAAAGCTGACCTGGGCAGATACAGAGAGAGATACAGCGGGGCCCAGGGTCCGGAGAAGCGGGCGCTTGTTACAAGCTATCCCACTCTTACCGATTGAAACCACACCCATCACCCTCGCCCAGCCCCGCACCTGGGGCACTGGGCTGTTGGAGCCTGAGGGTGCCTGGGGTGAACGGGGGCTGGCGGAGCGGCTTCCCTCCCGTGCCCGTGGGCGGGGGGCTGCGGATCCCCCACGGGGACCCCACCCGGGGCAGAGACCAGAGCAGGGTAGGAGCTTCTGGTCTCTTCTGCTGAGCTGGGAGCCAGTGGCCCCGGCCCCGGCCGCGACAAGGGAGCGCGGGAGGACCCGGACCCGGTTCAGACCCCCCCCCCCCGGTCTCCTGGGACCCCCGCTCCTCTCGGTCAGAACACAGCGGGGAGAGCCCTGGTGACACAAATGTTCTTTTATTTGCTCGTCTGTTTGAGAGGCAGAGCTGGGCGGAGGGGGTGGCGGCCCCAGGCCCGTCCCCGCCCACCCCACCCCACCCAGGCTGGGGCCTCAGTGAAGGCTCCGTGCCTGGGGCTCCCTCGGCTTCTGTGAAAGGGAACCTGGCAGGTGCCACGGTGGCACCAAGGACACACTGGCCCCAACCCCACTGTGCTGGCATCGCCAGGGGTTGGACACAGCTCACGTCTGCTCGGGGCTCTGCTGTCCTGCTGGGGGCCCCAGACCCCAGACAGAGGGGAGTGGTCGACCAGATGTCCCAATGCGTGGGCCTTTGGTGCAGTTCCCACATTGCGGTCCTGGGGTCCGGTCCCGGCTCAGCGTCCTGCTGGTGCATGCTGGGAGCCAGAGACCCGGATGGAGCTCCTGGCCCCCACTGTTGCACGCATCTGGGCAGTGAAGCAGTGGATGGGAGAGCTCTGTCTGTCTGTCTGTCTCTCTGGGTCCCTTGGCTTCTCCTCTTTCAAGTGGAAACAGACTGGAGCTGACCCCGGTGACCCAGGACCTGCGCTCAGTGGGTCAGCCTGCCCGGCTCGCTGCTGAGCGGGCTGCGGCTGCACCACCACGCAGGGCTCGGGCGTCCACTGGTGGCTCACGGCTCCGTGGGCCCCGGGGGCAGACCTGCAATCCAGCCTTGACCGGGCCACTCCTGCCGGTCAGGAGGTCCGGCGTCCATTCCCTTAGTGGTCCGGGGCACTCCCAGACGCCGGCAAAAACCGGTCTGCCCGCACACAGTCCTCCCCGGGGGGTCCCTGAGCTCGGGGTCGCCCGCCTCACCCTGCCTGTGTGTCATTCTCTCCCACCGCCGATCTGTGCAGAAGATCAGGGTACAGAACATTCTAGAAGATGTTTTGCAGTTGGGCTCAATGATGGGAAGGGCCTTCCGGACCTTTGTCTTTTTTTCCCTTTCTTTGTAAATTTGAGAGACACAGACAGACTCCTCCCAGCACCTCGACACTGGCCAGGTAACAGGGCCCGCCCCCGGCCCCACCCACCGCGGGCCAGGGACGCCCCGCCTCCCCGAGTGACAAAAATGTTTTTGGGGATGGGCATCAAGAGGCCACTTGGGGACACCTGGGCTCACGCAGATCCCGGGAGGCAGCTCGGGCCCCGCCCCCCACAAGGGAGCCCCGAGGGAGTTCCTGGCGTCTGGGAGTGACCAGCGGGTGGGACCCCTCTCCGTCTCTCAAATACAGAAATGAAATGAAATGTCTGCATGTTAGCCCGGGGACAGCTGTGTTTGGGCCGATGTCTCTGGTTGTGCAAACAACGGGTGGTGACGTCACAGGACGCCATCAGCCCAGGGAGGGGCGGGCTTCCAGGGGAGAAGGTGGGGGCAGAGGGAGAGGGCAGGGAGGCCGCCGGCTGGGGAGGACACGGCCTGGCCTCCAGGCCAGCCAGGGAGGCGTGGGTGCCGGGCAGCAGAGGGAGGGTCCCAGGCAGGCTCGGGGTGTGGGGCGCAGCCTGTTGGCAGGCTCCCCTCGGGGGCTGCGGGCACTGCCCCTCATTGCCGGCTGCCCCTGGGGAGCCCCACTCAGGCCTCTGGTGTCCGGCCCCACGCCCCCTGCGCCCACCTGGCCTGCTCGCTCCGGCCGCCAGCTGTCATTTGCTCCTCCTGTGAGGACCGATGTGGGTACCAGGAGCCCCACCGCGGGGGAGGCTGGGGTCGTGGGGGAGGGAGCAGCTCTAGGGGAGGCGTGACCTCACGAGGCGGGACTCACGGTTCCAAGAACCCCTGGCCTGCAGGTGCAACCTCTTGGACCAACCACTGTTAGGGATGCAAGGGCGGGTACTGTGATTGGAGGGTATGTGGACCAATCACTGAAGGGAGAGAGGGGCGGGGTACTGTGATTGGAGGGTGTGTGGACCAATCACTGAAGGGGAGAGGGGCGGGTACTGTGATTGGAGGGTGTGTGGACCAATCACTGAAGGGGAGAGGGGCGGGGTACTGTGATTGGAGGGTGTGTGGACCAATCACTGAAGGGGAGAGGGGCGGGTACTGTGATTGGAGGGTGTGTGGGACCAATCACTGAAGGGGAGAGGGGCGTGTACTGTGATTGGAGGGTGTGTGGACCAATCACTGAAGGGGAGAGGGGCGGGTACTGTGATTGGAGGGTGTGTGGACCAATCACTGAAGGAGAGAGGGGTGGGTACTGTGATTGGAGGGTGTGTGGACCAATCACTGAAGGAGAGAGGGGCGTGTACTGTGATTGGAGGGTGTGTGGACCAATCACTGAAGGGGAGAGGGGCGGGTACTGTGATTGGAGGCCTGGGGACCATGCGTAGACCAATCACTGAAGGGAGATGGGAGCCATGTTGGATTAGTGAGCTGAGTCCAGCGTGGACCAATCACGCTGATGGGAGGCGGGGGATGCTGTGATTGGCAGGCCCGGGTCTACTGTGCGTTGCTTATGGGGTTGGGAGAGGCTTGTGACTGGCAGGCTTGTGTCCGGCGTGGGCCAATCACCAGCAGGGAGAAGGGACCGAGTCCTGTGATTGGTGGACTTGGCAGCTGGGTGGGGCCGGAATCTGGCGGGGTGGGGGTGGGGGGTCCTTGCTCAGAGACCGGGAGCGAAGCAGGGAGAGACCCTGTGGTCAGCCCCGGTGCTACAGGAAATCAGACCGGGGTGGGGGGTGCCCGGCTGGGGGAGCTGCGCCTGGGCAGTTGAGCGGCCTTGCAGGGGGTCCTTCCTGCTTTAAAGACCCCGAGGTGCAGGCCACTGGCCCGCCTCTCGCCTGGACCCGCACCCAGGAGCTCTGCCCCTGTGGGCGGAGCCTGGCCCTCCTGGGGGGACCCTGGCCCCTCCTCCCGGCCTCCATCCTCTCCCTGGCTAAGTCCCTGCCCCCTCAGGGGACACTGGCACTGCGGCCACGCGGAGTCCGGGTGGGGTGGGGTCTGGAGGCGGCGCCCCAGGGCCAGAGCCAGCTCCGTCTCCAGCCCGGGGTCGTGCCAGGGCACAGGTGCGCTAGAGGCGCGGCCGCGGGCTTGGCCCGGCTCCTCGAGCCGCGCCGGTTCACTGCCGCCGCCGCTGGCTCCCCACCTGCTACAGGGTTCTTGGTGGCCAGCTGTGGGTGGCGTCGGCCTGGCCGCCCCCTCCGGCTCTCCTGGGTCGCCTTGCCTGCACATGTCAATGTCTCTTTGTAAAAAATACTTCTTTTTATCTACTTGAAAGGCAGAGCAGCAGAGAGGGAGACAGGATCTTCCACCCACTGGTTCACTCCCCACATGCCTGCAGCAGCTGAAGCCGGGCCAGGGCCGGAGCCGGGAGCTCCCTGGGTCTCCCCCGTGGGCGGCCGGGGCAAGCCCGGCGGCCATCAGTGCCGCCTCCCAAGCCGGGAGCTGAACCCAGGTGCCCCGCAGCGGTGGTGTGGGGGGGGAGGTCTGAGCCATTGCTCCCCTGCTGGGCCAAACACCCACACCTTCTCCAGTTCTTAGAGAGAGAGGAGATGAGAGCGAGACAGGGAGAGAGGGGGGGGAGAGAGAGAAAGAGGGGGAGAGAGGGAGGGGAGGGAGAGAGAGAGGGAGAGAGGGGGGAGAGAAGGGGAGAGAGGGAGAGAGAGAAAGGGGGGGAGAGGGAGAGAGAGGGGAGAGAGAAAGGGGGGGGAGAGGGAGAAGGAGGGGGAGGGGGAGAGGTCCTCCAGCCGCTGCCCCTACTCCCACACCCCCACTATGGCTGGGCTGGGCCAGGCGGAAGCCAGGACCAGGGGCTCCCTCTGGGGCTCCCACGTGAGTGGCCGGGCCGAGCCCTGAGCCGTCACTGCCGCCCCCAGGGTCTGCAGGAGGCGGGAGCCGGGGCCGGGACTTGAACCTGGGCGCCCCCCGCCCCCGCTGCACCCGGCTTCATCCCCGCAGCCCCTGTGCCCGGTGCCCCGGGGCTCCCCGGTTCGGCGCTCTGCGGGAGCCGGACAGCGCCTTCCGCCGCGGGCAGCTCTGGGCTGGGCGGCCGGCCCGGGCCGCGCCGCTGTGAACAGGGCTTCTGTGTTCCGCGCGATGGCAGCGAGGGGTCGGCCCTGGGAACCGAGGGCGGCGATGACAGCCGGGCTGGGAGAGCGCGGCGCCCCGGGGCCCCGAGGGGCCGGGGCTGAATGGGCGCAGTGTGGGAGCGTGGGAGGGGCCGGGCCGGCCAGCTTTGTGCCCGCGGCGCTGCGCGGAGTGAGCTTGGCGCGTCTCCAGCAGCCGGGGTCAGTGCGGGAGGAACGCCCCGCAAAAGCCCGCCGCCCCCGGGCCTGCCCTGCGCGGGTGCCAGCGAAGAGGGCCTGGGGGCTCCAGAACCCGCAGTCCGCAGAGAGCAAACCCAGACCCGAGATTCAGCTGGACAGAGGCCGGGGCCGGCGTGGGGGGCGGCGGGTGGCGCGCCACCTGCGACCCCATGGGCCGGCAGCTTCCGGTCCAGCTCCCTGCTGATGGCCGGGAGGGCCCCTGGCTCCACGAGGGGGGCCCCCGGCCCAGCCCCGGCCGTCTCGGGCGTCTGCAGGCAGCGGCTTCCCCTGTGGCGCCCCGCGCAGTTCTAGTCCTGGGGCCGATGGGGGCCCCCGGGGTTTCCTGGCCCAGCACGGCCGAACCCTTCTGGCTGTGCCGGGGCCGCCCTGGGCCCTGCAGGCCCCCACCTGCCCCATGCCGTGCACCGCAGTGGAGACAGCCCTGTGCGGGCAGAGAACTGGGTCGGCCCACCCGCGTGGCCGGGGGTCTCCGCCGGCGGCCACAGCAAGGCTGTGACCCTCTGTCCCTCCTGTGCTGGCCTCCAGGTCCCTGCCTTCGTGACCCTGAGCCATGGGGCCCGCCCGTGCCTCCCTCTCCGCTCACGCCGGGGGCCCCGGAGGAAGCCGAGGCCGCCGTGTGCTGCCGAGCGGCCGTGCCCGCGGCACTGGCCACCTGCACGGCCCGTCCTCGCCCTGGGAGTCCTCTGGGGTAAGTGGCGAGCGACGGCCGAGGTCACAGAGGCCCCGGGGTCAGGGTCGGGACAGGGTGGGCGGCTCGTCCAGCTCGGAGACCTGGGAGAGGCAGACCTGGGTCCCGCCCACCGGGGAGACCGGGAGGGGGTTCAGATCCTAGGCCTGTGGGGCGAGAGCCTGCAGCTGGGAGCCTGTGTGTGTGTGTGTGTGTGTGTGTCTGCCTCTCAAATGAGTTAACAAATGAGGCTCATTTTTTTAAAAAAAGAGAGATTTGTTGGAACTTGTCCCCAGACGGCCCCAGCCTGGTGCGGTCCACTGAGGCCCCCTAGTGGCCGCGGTCCGCAGCTGCAGCGAGCGTGTGTGTGCCGGGGGTGGGTGGGGGGCAGAGACCCCGCAGGTGCCTGGGTTTGAAGACAGGTTTATTTATTTATTTACTTATTTATTTGAGAGGCACGGATACGGAGAGGAGAGAGGGAGGGGAGGGGAGAGGGAGAGGGAGAGGGAGAGAGGGAGGGAGAGGGAGAGGGGGAGGGGGAGAGGGAGAGGGAGAGAGGGAGGGAGAAGGAGGGGGAGGGAGGGAGAGGGAGAGAGAGAGGGAGGGAGAGGGAGAGGGAGAGGGAGAGGGAGAGGGAGAGGGAGAGGGAGAGAGGGAGGGAGAGGGAGGGGGAGGGGGAGGAGGGGGAGGGAGAGGTCTTTCCACCTGCTGGCTCACTCCCCAGATGGCTGTCATGGCCGGGAGCTCCATCCCAGGCTCCCACGTGGGTGGCAGGGATCCAGGCACCGGAGCCATCACTGCCGCCCCCAGGGTCTGCAGCCGGAGCTGGGACTGGAACCCAGGCATCCGTCGTGGGGCCACGGGGCCACCGCCCAACAGAGCGCTTTGGGGAACTGGAGGGAGCCGGGGCTCGGGGGTCCTGGGTGCAGGTGCAGAGAGGGCTGTGCTGGGGCTCTGACGGCGCCGGCCTCGCCCGCAGCCCCTGCTGTCGGCCCAGGGCGTCCGCGTGGAGCACACGGCCGAGCTGCGGGGCCTCCGGTTCGCCAGCAGCCTGCGGCACGAGGCCTCGGACTACCACCGCGCGCTGACGGGCCGCGCTGGAGACGCTGGTGAGGGTGGCCGGGCGGCGTCTGGGGCCGGGGCCCAGCCCGGGGGGGCTTGCCGTGCCACGGGGCGGGCAGGCCGGGTGGAGGCCGCAGCCCACGGAGGTCGGGCCCACGGGGTGGACAGGAAGGGGCCCGGGGAGGCTCGGCGTTCACCAGGGGGTCCCTGTTGTAGTTTGTAAAGAGCTTTCGGAAGACAGAGCTGGAGAGCAGCTGCGTGGGCTGCACGGTGCTGAGTTACGGGTGAGTGCGGCCTCCCGTGAGGATCGGGGGCGGGGGGGGGACTGGACCGTGGCAGACCTCTGGAAAGATTCCAGAATGCTCTGGAACATTCTGGAAGATTCTGGAAGGCTCCACCGAGAGGCGGGTGCTAAGTTATGGTTGAGTGTGGCCTCCTGTGAGGGTCGGGGGGGGGGGAGCGGGCCTTGGCAGGCTTCTGGAACACTCTGGAACATTCTGGAACATTCCAGAACATTCCGGAAAAGGTCCCAGGGAGAGGCAGGCCCCTTTCCCCAATACTCCCCCTCCCGCAGGGACGGGAACGCCAGCGTCCTCGTGCATTTCCAACTGCACTTCCTGCTGCGAGCCCTCTGGCCACTGAGCCTGGGGCTGGAGGCGGAGCTGCTGCAGCAGGGCCTGCGGGCCCAGCTGCGGGGACACGGCGTGCTCCTGGCCCCCTACGGCACCATCAAGGCCGCCGAGCTCACGGGTGAGGACGACACGGGGCCGTGGGGGGGGGAGGGGCCGCCCGCCCCTTCCACGAGCATGCCCGTCCGGTGGCCTCGGGAGCAGCCGTGGGCGGCGCAGGAGCCCCGGACCCTGGTCACCCCTGCCGGGGCTCAGGTCTGAGAGTGACACGGAAACTTCTAGAAATGAACAAGTCACGGCCGCTGTACTTTATTTTATTTATATTTTAAGATTTATTTATTTACTTGAAAAGTAGAGTTATAAAGAGACAGAGAGAGAGAGAGAGAGAGAGAGAGAGAGAGGAAGGTCTTCCATCCGCTGGGTCACTCCCCAGTTGGCCGCAGTGGCCGGAGCTGGGCCGATCCGGAGCCAGGAGCCAGGAGCTCCGTCTGGGTCTCCCATGTGAGAGGCAGGGGCCCCTGCACCTGCTGCCTCCCAGGGCGCGCATGCGCACGGAGCTGGGGGCGGGGCCAGTCCCAGACCCCCGGTGTGGGCTGTGGTCTTCACTGCCCTCCCGCAAATCTCCGTCTTGGGCGCCCACCCCCGGGAGGCCCGGTGCCTGCAGGGTCTGTCCCTGGGCCAGGCACCCCGGGGGTCTGGGAGCCCCCTCCCCGTGGGTCACTGTGCGGGGAGGGGCGGCCGTGCCTGGCTGCCCCGTGGAGCTCTCCCGGCGCCCACCGGAGGCCACCGCCCCCGTGGGCGGACGGCTGCACCCAGCAACCGCGCGTCTCTGTTCGCTCCAGGAAGCCGTCGGGGGCCGTGGACACGCAGGGACTCAAACTCAGGTGGGTTTTGCAGCCAAAGGGGGCGGGGTCCCCCCCCCAGGGGCCCTCCGGGTCTCGGTCTTGGCTGGGAGGCTGGGGGGGGGAGCCCGCTGGTCAGCCTGTCCCTGGGGCCTGAGCCGAGCCAGGCGGAGTTAGAGAAGGGAAGAGAGAGAGAGGGAGGGAGGGGGGCCTTCCATCCGCTGGGTCACTCCCCAGATGGCCGCCACGGCCAGGGCTGGGCCGGACCGAAGCCAGGAGCCAGGAGCTTCCTCCAGGTCTCCCATGGGCGCAGGGGCCCAAGCTCTGCGCAGAAGCGCGTTTTGGGCAGAGACCCTGGGGGAGGAGGTGCTGGCCCCTGCTGGACACGGGGGACCCTGCGCCCTCGGCCCCCGCTCCTGTCTCCAGGCCGCTGCCCCGGGAGCGCCTTCTCCTGCGGGAACGGCCAGTGCGTGGCCAAGGTGAACCCGGAGTGCGACGACAGCGTGGACTGCGCGGACGCATCGGACGAGGCGCACTGCGGTCAGGCCCCCCCCCCCGCCCGGGTCCCTCCCGGCTCCGCCCCGGCGCCCGCGGGAGCCGGAACAGCCGAGGGGGCGCGCGGGAGCGGGCAGCGCGCTGGGGCGGCCACGCGGAGTGCTCCCCGGCGTCTGCAGGCGGAGGAGGGCCGTGACCCCTGCCCCGTCGGGGCCCACGCGCGAGGGGTGCCGTGGCACCGTCTAAAGCCGAGGGGGAGCCCCCACCGCGGCCCACCTCTGACCCGCGCACGGTGTACCCCTTCCCGTCTTTAAGATTTCTTTAGAAGATTGATGTGAAAGGCAGAGCTATGGAGAGACAGAGCCTCCACCCTCGGATTCACTCCCCTTAGTGGCCACAGCAGCCAGGGCTGGGCCGGGAGCCTGGGGCCCCATCCGGGCCCCCATGGGTGCAGGAGCATCCTCCAAGCTGGCTGGGAGGCAGAGTAGGCTCGGCCGGGTCTGGCGCGGGCTGGAGAGGGAGGACACGCCGCCAGCTCGGAGGGCCTTGGACAACCCGGGCGCGCGTGGGGCAGAGGGGGAGGCAGCTGACCGCAGGAGACAGCGAGGCCTCAGCCGTGGGGCTCCCGGGTCGGTGCAGCGCGGGTGGGGTCAGCCAGAGACTCCTGTGCCGCCCCTAGGGGGGGCGGTGTGCGCGTGACCCTGGGCGTCTGACCCAGGCGGTGCGTGGCGCGGGGGCGTCCCGGCCGCTGACCCTGTCCTTGCAGACTGCGGCCGGCAGCCCGGGCGGAGCTCGGCGGGCAGGATCGTGGGCGGCGTGCAGGCGGCGCCCGGGGAGTTCCCCTGGCAGGCCAGCCTGCGCGAGGGCAAGGAGCACTTCTGCGGCGCCGCTGTGCTGGGGGCGCGCTGGCTGCTGTCCGCAGCGCACTGCTTCAACGAGTGAGTGGGGGCCCCCGCCCCGCCTGTCCACCCTCCTACCCCCCAAGACCTCCTGGTTCTCCGGGAGCCCCTCTCAGCTCATCTCCTCTTCCTTCTCTCAAGATTTATTTTATTGTGTTTGAAAGACAGCGAGGTCTTCCATCTGCTGGTTCACACGGCCAGAGCTGGAGCTGAGCCGATCCGGAGCCCAGAGCCAGGAGCCAGGAGCTCCATCCGGGTCTCCCACGCGGGTGCAGGGCCCCAGCACTTGGGCCATCGTCCACTGCTTTCCCAGGCCACAGCAGGGAGCTGGATCGGAAGTGGAGCAGCCGGGACTCGAACCGGCGCCCGTGTGGGATGCGGGCACTGCAGGCGGCACCTTTACCCGCTGCGCCACGGCGCCGGCCCTTCTCTTAATTAAGAACGCTCGTTCCAACAGCACACGTACTACAAGTAACTGGCTCAGACGGCTTCTTACACTTACTAACCTTACTGGTGCTATGGCACAGCAGGTCAAGCCGCCACCTGCAGAGCCGGCATCCCATAGGGACCCCGGTTCGAGTCCCAGCTGCTCCACTTCTGATCCAGCTCCCCGCTGATGCTCCTGGGAAAGCAGTGGACAATGGCCCGAGTGCTCGGGCCCCTGCACCCATGTGGGAGACCCGGATGGAGCTCCTGGCTCCTGGCTTCGGATCAGCGCAGCTCCGGCCGTTGTGGCCAATTGGGGAGTGAACCAGCGGATGGAAGACCTCTCTCTCTTTCTGCTTCTTTGTAACTCTGCCTTTGAAATAAATAATCTTTTTTTTTTTTAATTACTTAATGTACCTGAGAGGACAGTGTGAGAGAGACCCAGCTCCCGGCCAGTGGTTCACTCCAGAGGCCTGGAGCCGGGGGCTCCACGGGGCGGCAGGGGCCCCAGGTCTCCAGCCGTCACTGCTGTGTGTGGGTAGGGACTCGGACGGAAGCCGAGCTGGGCCTGGACCCCAGGCGCTCGGCTGTGGGGTCGTGAGCGTCCGAGCAGAGCTGAGCCGCGCAGAGCCGCTGCCCCCGGCTCTGACCCGGTAGCGTCTCATGTTTGGGGCTGGGTCATCGCCTACAGGGCGCCGGTTCTGGCCCCAGCCGCTCTGCTTCTGATCCGGCTCCCTGCTGGTGACGGCCGGAGCGCTTGGGGCCCTGCACCCGCGTGGGAGGCCGGGGCGGAGCTCCTGGCGTGGGCACTGGGGGGGCGGAGCTCCTGGCCGCAGGCACGGGGGGGGGGGCGGAGCTCCTGGCCTTGGGCACTGGGGGGCGGGGCTCCTGGCTGCGGGCACTGGGGGGCGGAGCTCCTGGCCGCGGGCACTGGGGGGGCGGAGCTCCTGGCCGCGGGCACTGGGGGGCGGGGCTCCTGGCTGCGGGCACTGGGGGGCGGAGCTCCTGGCCGCGGGCACTGGGGGGGCGGAGCTCCTGGCCGCGGGCACTGGGGGGCGGGGCTCCTGGCTGCGGGCACTGGGGGGCGGAGCTCCTGGCCGCGGGCACTGGGGGGCGGGGCTCCTGGCCGCGGGCACTGGGGGGCGGAGCTCCTGGCCGCTCCTTCTGCTGTCGGCCCGCCTCCTCCGATGACTGACGTCCGTGGTGCCCTCCCCCGCAGGTTCCAGGAGCCCGGCGAGTGGGTGGCCTACGCGGGCTCCACGCGCCTCAGCGGCTCGGAGGCCAGCACGGTGCGGGTCCGCGTGGCGCGGGTCGTCAAGCACCCGCGCTACGACCCCGACACGGCCGACTTCGACGCGGCGCTGCTGGAGCTGGCGGGGCCGCTGCGCTTCGGCCGCTACGTGCAGCCCGTGTGCCTGCCGGCCGCCGCCCACGCCTTCCCGCCCGGCAGGAAGTGCCTCATCTCCGGCTGGGGCTACCTGCGGGAGGACTTCCGTGAGCACCCGCGCCGCGGCTGTCCCGGCTCCTCTCCCATGCGCTGGTTCACTCCCCAAGTGCCCACAGCAGCCACGAGCTGCATCCGGGGCTCCAGCCCCCCAGGCTGCCCATGAGCTGGGAGCCCGGGCGCCCCGAGGGGCCGCAGGGTCTGGGTGCGTGGGGCACGCTGCGAGCCGGCTTGGTGTGCCACTTGCTGGCGGCTGGGAGAGGCCTTGCGCTTCCTGGCTCGGGGCGGCTGCAGCGCCGCCAGCGCCCTCACCCCGCTCCCCTCTCCCGGCCGAGGCAGTGGTCAAGCCGGAGGTGCTCCAGAAAGCCACGGTGGAGCTGCTGGACCAGGCCCTGTGCGCCGGCCTCTACGGCCACGCGCTCACCGACAGGATGCTGTGTGCCGGCTACCTGGACGGGAAGGTGGACTCGTGCCAGGCGAGTGTCCGGGGCGGCTTGGGGTCTCGGCTCACCTGCCCTCCCCCGCCCCCTCTGAGGCGTGGCTCTGCTCCCCAGGGAGACTCGGGGGGCCCGCTGGTGTGCCAGGAGCCCTCGGGCAGGTTCTTCCTGGCCGGCATCGTGAGCTGGGGCATCGGCTGCGCGGAGGCGCGGCGGCCCGGGGTGTACGCGCGCGTCACCAGCCTCCGACACTGGATCCTGGAGGTGACGGGCGGGATGCCCACGGCGGCTCCTGCTCCCAGCAGCCCCGACGCCCCCACGGGACCCACGCCAGCCCCCGGCCCTGCGCCTCCAGGCTCAGCCACCACGCCGAAGCCACGAGGTACCGCACGTCCTCTCCTGTGCTGGCTCAGGTGCCCTGGTGCCGGCTTTCTCCCGTGCTCTGGGGGAGATCGGTGATTGATTGTGGATGTCTGCCGGGGGGGGGGCTGCCCACCCT
Source organism: Lepus europaeus (assembly GCF_033115175.1). Taxonomy (NCBI): domain Eukaryota; kingdom Metazoa; phylum Chordata; class Mammalia; order Lagomorpha; family Leporidae; genus Lepus; species Lepus europaeus. Next base: position 749,703 of record NW_026909023.1, on the reverse strand, counting down.
TCAGAGGCTGGGAGGGGGAGAGGTCCTCCACCCGCTGGCTCCCGCCCCAGATGGCCATAACATCCAGGCCACCGGCAGAGAGCTGGAGCCAGGAACCACGCAGGCACCCCCGTGTAGGCCAGAGCCTGCCCCGGGCTGGGCCGCGGCGCGCAGGCCGACGGGGCCACCGGTGACTTCCCTGTGCACTTTGAAAACTTACTTCTTTTGAAAGACAGAGGGGGAGGGAGAGAGCTCCATCTTCCACCCGCGGGGTCCCTCCCCAAATGCCCACAGCGGCTGGGGCTGGGCCAGGCGGAGCCAGGAGCCCCATCCGGGGCCCCCACGCGGGTGCAGGGGCCAGGACTTGGGCCGTCTCTGCTGCTCTCCCAGGTGCAGCAGCAGGGAGCGGGATGGGAAGTGGAGCAGCCGGGGCTCGAACCGGTGCCCACATGGGCTGCTGGCCTGACCCGCTAGGCCACAGCGCCGGCCCCTCCCTCTGCTTTTTCGGGTTTTGCCGTGGATCCCGCTTTCGTCCCCCCCGGGCTGGTGTCCACCTGTCCCGAGCAGGCCCAGAGACCCGCCCCTGCCCCTGTCCCCCCCGCAGGGTGCGGGGCCAGGCCCGCCATGGAGAAGCCGACGCGGATCGTGGGCGGGCTGGGGGCGCGGCGGGGGTGGGGCGGACTGTCCCCCAGTGCGCCCCGGGCGTGTCGCGCCGTCGGGCTCGGGGGAGAAGTCGGCCACGGCGCGTCGGCGCGCCTCCGCGTCCCCCTCAACCAGTGAGCCCCCAGCTCCCCTGCTGCCGGGGCGGGGCGGGGGGCCCCGAGGGGCGGGGCCGCTCTGAGGCGCCTGTCTCCCAGCACCAGGGTGGAGCAGGTGCGCGCCCACCTGGGCACGGCGTCCCTGCTGGACGTGGGCGGCAGCCCGGTGAAGGTGGGGCTGCGCCGCGTGCTGCTGCACCCCCAGTACGACGCCAGCGTCCTGGACTTCGACCTGGCCGTGCTGGAGCTCGCCAGGCCCCTGGTCTTCAACGAGCACATCCAGCCGGTGTGCCTCCCGCCGGCCACGCAGCAGTTCCCCGCCGGCCGCAAGTGCGTCATCTCGGGCTGGGGGAGCACGCGGGAGGGCAACGGTGAGCTGGGGGCGCGGCTAGGAGCGGGGCGGAGACGGCGGGAGGGAGGGGCAGAGGTCGGCGGGGGCGGAGACGGCGGGACGGGAGGGGCGGAGGTGTGGGGGGGGCCGGAGCTAGGAGCGGGGGGCGGAGACGGCGGGACGGGAGGGGCGGACCTCGGCAGGGGGGAGGGCGGACCTCGGCCCCCTGGCGCCCCCTGGGCTCACCACCTGCCCCGCCCCCGCCCCGCAGCCAGCAAGCCCGACACGCTGCAGACGGCGTCCGTGGGCATCGTGGACCAGAGGACCTGCAGCGCGCTCTACAACTTCTCCCTCACCGACCGCATGGTGTGCGCCGGCTTCCTGGAGGGCAAGGTGGACTCCTGCCAGGTGGGCGCGGGGGCTGGGGCGGCCGGGGGCGGGGCCGGGGCTCTCACCGGCAGCCACGCAGGAGACGTGGGCGCAGGGGCTGGGGGGGTTCTCACCCGGCAGCCACGCAGGGGGAGACGTGGGCGCGGCGGGACCAGGCATCCTGCGTTTCAGGGCGACTCGGGGGGCCCCCTGGCCTGTGAGGAGGCGGCGGGCGTCTTCTACCTGGCCGGCATCGTGAGCTGGGGCGTGGGCTGCGCGCAGGCGCGGAAGCCGGGTGTGTACACGCGCATCACCAGGCTCAAGGGCTGGATCGTGGAGGCCATGTCCTCCGCCTCCTGGCCCCCGGCCCCCTCCGGGACCACCAGGCAGCCGAGCACCACCGGCCCTCCCCCGGGGACGACGGCTGGCCCTCTCAGCCCCAGCCCCGCGGCCGCCACGCCCACGCCCACCACCACAGCCAGGGCACCGACGCCCCACGCGGCCACGCCGGGGACCGTCACCCGCTCCCAGCTGCCAGGTGCGGTGAGACACGGAGGCGCGGGGCGGCCGCGGCCATCACTTCCTCGGGCCCTGGGGTCCCCGGAGGCGCTGGGCCAGGACCCTCCCTGGCGCCGACCTTACCTGGATTCTCCAAAGGCGCCGCCGTGCTGCTGGGACCCTGGCGGCCAACCCTGCCCCCTTATACTCCCGGGGGTCTGTGTTGGGGAGGGGCTGCCCGCTGGGGAACACGCCTGGTACCACGGCAGGCACCTGGGCTCCCCTGCCCAGCCGGGCCTGACCGTGGACAGAGGTCCGGGGCCGACGGCCGTGGCTCCCGTTCTGCTCCATTAAAACTCCGTTCACCAAGGCGCCTCGGAGCCTGGGGGCCGTGGGTCGGGTGGTCCCTCCTGGCCCCGTGAGCCCCCAGGACCACTGCTGCGGCAGGAGAGAGGACCCCAACAGAGCCAGGCGCCGGGGCAGAGGGGGCTGCTGGCCGGGCCGGGTCCCGGAGGCCTCGTGGTCCCCACTTCCCCGTCTGACCCCGCGTGAGGTGGGGGGGTGCCTCTTAGGCCAGGAGGGGTAGATTTGGCCTCTCCTTCATAACCCCCTCCCACGGGGGGGGGGGGCTGAGCCGAGTGCAAGGCTCCTGTGCGGGCCCAGCAGCCCCGAAGCTGGGCAGAGCTAAGGCAGCGGCCGGCGTCCCCTGCGGGGTCTCCCCCGGCGGGGGGAGGGGGGGGAAGCCTGGTTCTACGCCCTCGGGGCTCCCGCGCGGTGCAGTGTCGGGGAGGGGTCCCGGCCGTGGGTCGCCCGCCCCGCCCATGCGCGGCCCGGCTCCCCCGCAGACTGCGGCCTGGCCCCGGCGGCCACGCTGACCAGGATCGTGGGCGGCAGCGCGGCGGGGCGCGGCGAGTGGCCGTGGCAGGCGAGCTTGCTGCTCCGGCGCCGGGAGCACCGCTGCGGGGCCGTGCTGGTGGCCGACAGGTGGCTGCTGTCCGCCGCGCACTGCTTCGACGCGTGAGTCCGCCCGCCCGCCCGCCGCCCGAGCCCTCCCCCCTCCCCGCCCAAAGGCCACCCTGAAGAAGGGGTGGGGTCAGAGGCGCTGGGATCCCGCGGCGACCCGGGTGCTACTGGGTGGAAGTGGCTCCAGCAATAGGGGCCGACCCCAGCCCTCCCCGCGCGAGGCCGCCAGGGCGGAGACCCACGCCGCTGCCCGCGCTCCGCAGCTACCCCGACCCCAGGCAGTGGGTGGCCGTCCTGGGCACGCCGCTGCTGGGCGGCGCCGAGGGGCAGGTGGAGCGCGTGGCGCGCATCTACAAGCACCCCTTCTACAACCTCTACACGCTCGACTACGACGCGGCGCTGCTCGAGCTGGCCGGGGCGGCCCGCCGCAGCCGCCTGGTGCGGCCCATCTGCCTGCCCGAGCCCGCGCCGCGCCCGCCCGGCGGCGCGCGCTGCGTCATCACCGGCTGGGGCTCGGTGCGCGAGGGAGGTAGGCGCGGGGCGGCGCGGGCCCGGGGCGGCGCGGCGCGGGGTCGGGGCCGGCCCACCCGCAGCCCGTCTCCCCGCAGGCGCCATGGCGCGGCACCTGCAGCAGGCGGCCGTGCGCGTGCTGAGCGAGCAGACCTGCCGCCGCTTCTACCCGGTGCAGATCAGCAGCCGCATGCTGTGCGCCGGCTTCCCGCAGGGCGGCGTCGACAGCTGCTCGGTGAGCGGCCGGGCCGGGCGGCCTGGGGCCCCGGGCCCTCCCCGCGGCCTCGGCTGAGCCCCCTCCTCCTCCTCCTCTCCCTCAGGGTGACGCCGGGGGTCCTCTGGCCTGCAGGGAGCCCTCCGGCCGCTGGGTGCTCACGGGGGTCACCAGCTGGGGGTACGGCTGCGGCCGGCCCCACTTCCCCGGGGTCTACACCCGGGTGGCGGCGGTGAGAGCCTGGATCGCGCAGAACATCCACGAGTGACCGCCTGCCCCGTGCAATAAACAGCCCAGCCCGCAGCCCGCCGGCTCAGCGCCTCCTTGTCCCGCCGGGGCCGGGGGCCGGGGGTGGGGGGCAGCCTCGGAGCGGGCACCGCACTCCCCCGCCCGCGCCCCAGGCTCGAGGTCCCGGGACAGAGGCGTTGCGGGCGCCCGGAGCGGGGCCGGCGGCGCCTGTGCTGCGGGGTCCCCGGCGCGGGTGGGGGGTCCCAGGGCCGCGCCGAGAGGGAGAGGCGGGTCCCCGCGCTCGCTCAGCCGTTTATTCGCCCTCGCGGGGTCACAGCGGAGCGGGGCCCGAGCACCCCCCCACCAAGGTCCAGACCCGGCCCCGACGCCCGGCCTGCGGCGTCCGGCTCGGTCACAGGTTGGCCCGCTCCCGCTGCAGCCGCGAGGTGTAGGCGCGCGACACGGTGTTCCAGGCGTCCATGTAGCGGTCCATGCACATGGCGATGCACTTCTGCGGCGGGGACACGCGGCTCAGCGGGGACACGCGCCGCCGGCCCCTCCCCGCCGCCGCCCCGCGCCCCGCACACGGCCTCCCCGCGCCCCCGCCGCCCGCACACAGCCCCGCCCACAGCCTCCCCGCGCCCGCACACAGCCCCGCGCCCCGCACACGGCCTCCCCGCCGGCGTCGGGACCCCGCGCCCCCGCCCACAGCCCCGCCCACAGCCTCCCCGCGCCCCCGCGGGGCTCACCTGCTCCGAGTTGTCCAAGGAGCCCCCCGGCTTCCCGATGCACTTCCGGAAGCACTTGTCCGTCATTCTCTGCGGAGACACGCGCGGCAGGCCTCAGCCGCGACGCCCGAGCCCGGGGCGCCTCCGCCGCCGCCGCCAACCCCGGCCCGCACCTGCAGCAGCTCCTGCGCGTTGGCCACGGCGATCTGCACCTTCACCTGCTCCATGATGAGCCCCGGGTCCAGCTTCCCGCCGCCCGAGCCCCCGAAGTCCGAGCCGAAGCTGCCCTCCATGGCTCCGCAAAGTCAACCGGACTGCGGCCGCGCGCGCCGACCCGTCTCCGCGCCGGAAGTCGCGCCGCGCGGGGCACCACGGGAAGCGGAGCCGGCCGGCGGACTACAACTCCCACAAGGCCCGCGCATGCGCGAGGCGCCACGCTTCCGCCCGAGTCCCGTCGCGCCTGCGCACTCCCGCGCGCGCCTGGGGCGGAGCCAGGCCACGTGACGATGCAAAGCCCGGCCCAGGCAGCAGCGGCCCAGACGCCCAGGGCCAGGAGCCTGGCGCCGAACCCGGCGTCAGGAGCGGCGGCCGCGGTTAGAATCAAAACGTTTATTGGAGTGTTGTTGTACAAAAGGTTCCAGTCGTAAAATGCGTTACAAACCGCGGGAGGGGCCGCATGCATCCGGGCGCGTGATCGGGACCCCCGCCCCCAGGGCCGCGACCCCCAGAGCCCACGCGCACAGGGCCACGGGGTTCCCGCCCCCCGCGGAAATGCGTGGGGTGAAGACAGCTTCCCTGCGCGCGGGGCGTGCGTGGGGGCGGGGCCCGGCGGGGGTCTCGGCGGTCGGCCCGAGGGGTGGGGCTGACCCATGTACAAAAATAAATATCCATTAAAAAAATAGCGTCTGTGCGCGGGAGGCTCGTGCGGCCGGGCTGCGCTGGCGGACAGGAGCCACGCACCGACAGAGGCCGAGCGCGGGCGCCCCGCGCGGTGGAGCTGCAACGACCCTCGGCACCGCCACGCGCGGGGCCGTGTGGGAGCTCCCAGCCGCGACCCCCGCAGCGCCAGGGACCCTGGGCGCCCGCCGTGCCCGCGGGCAGGGGCGCGGGCGGGGGTCCCGGCATGGCGGGATGGGGCCCTGCTGGTGCCTCCCGGGACCCGCATGGCACTGCCCCTCCCGCGCCCGCGCCCCGCAGTTTGGGAAGAATTCTCGAGAAATGGTAACGGTGTAGGGAAAGCCAATGATAGAAAACTAACAGTCCTGGGCGGCCGCGGGCGGGGCGCTGCGCTCACATCACGCGGCAGCCTCTCGACGTGGTGCGGGGGTCTCCCTGCGGGGAGGGTGCGTATCAGGCCCCAGGCCCGGCTGTCGGGGCGCTCCCACGGCCCGCCGGCAGCCCAGGACCACGCGGGGCGCCCCCCCCCGCCCAGGACCACGCGGGGCGCCCCACCCCCCCCGCCCAGGACCACGCGGGGCGCCCCCCCACCTGCTGGTGGAACAGGTCCTCCTCGCCCAGCGCAGCCTCCTCGTCCTCTTCCCCGTCCTCTTCCCCGTCCCCGCTCTCCCGCGCGGCGGCGGCGGACTGCTTCACCGTGCGCATGGCCACCTCCTGCAGGCGGGGGCAGCGCTCAGCCGGCCGCGCCGGCCGCCCCGGCCCACCTCTCCGCCCGCCCTGGCCCACCTCTCCGCCCGCACCCACCTCGCCGTCGGCGTTCAGCAGCACCGTGCGCACGCTCTCGCCCGCGCCCCAGCTGCTCTGGCTCTTCCACACCAGCGTGGACGGGGGGCTGTGCGCCACGCCCGCCCCGGCGGCCCACACCTGCGGGGACCAAGCGCGAGTCGCACCGCGCCCCTGGGCCGTGGGCCCGGCGCCCCCGCCCCGCCCACCGCGCACTCACCGTGACCGTCTGGCCCGCGCGCAGCACGTACTTGGGCGTGAACTTGTAGGCGATCTCCGGGCCCTCCAGCACCTGCCGCTTGATGCGCCAGTTCCCCAGGGGCTGGTCCTGGGGGGCGCGGGCGTGAGCGGGGTGCGGGGCAGTGAGGGGCGTGGCGGGGCGGAGTGGGGTGGGGCGCAGTGGGGCAGGGGGCGGGGTGTGTGCGGGGAGCCCCCGCGCCCGCTCACCTTGTCCGAGCTGTTCTTCAGCTGCACGAACCTGCCCTCCAGGTCCACCTCCTCGATGCCCACGGCGCCCGTGGCCGAGGCCTGCTGGGCCAGGCGGAAGCTGCTGCCGCTGCCGGCGCCGGGCCCGCTGCCCACCAGCTCCTCCGCCTCCAGCCGCCGCCGCTTCCCGCGGCCCGCGCGCCCTGCCGTGGACACGCTGCTGCCGCTGCTGCTCGCGGACGCACGCGAGACGGTGACGCGCGAGGACGGGCTGGGGGTCAGCTTCAGCCTGGGGGGAGGGCGCATGTTGGCCGGCGGCCCCGCCCCCTCCTCTCCACACCTGCCCCGACCCCGCCCTCAGCTCTCCCCACTCCCACCTCTCCTCCCCTCCCCGGCCCCGCCCCTCTCCTAGCCCCGCCCCACCCGCCCACCTCTCCTCCTCGCCCTCCAGCAGCTTGCGGTAGGCGCTGATCTCCATGTCCAGCGCCAGCTTCACGTCCAGCAGCTCCTGGAACTCGGCCAGCTGCTGCTGCACCAGGTCGCGCATGGCCGCCATCTCCTGCTCCTTGGCGTCCAGCATCTTGCGGAACTTGTCCCGCTCGCCCGCCGCGCTCTCCTCCAGCTCCCGGATGCGGTCCTCGGCGGCACTTGCCTGCGCGGGGGGCGGGAGCGGATGAGCGCGGACCCCGGCCCCGGGAAGCCCCCCCAGAGGGCCGCGCGCTCACCTGCTTCTGCAGCCCCGAGAGCTGGTAGCTGAGCGACTCCACCCGCATGCGCGCCTCCTGCAGCTCCTCGCGCGCCGCGCTGGCCGCCTTGTCCTTCTGGTCAGAGCTCAGCTTGGCGCTGTCCAGCTGCGGGGCAGGGGTGGGTGAGGGGTGCCAGCCCCACCCCCGCCCCGCCCGTCCGCACCTTGGCCTGGGAGGTCTGCTCCAGCTCCTGCTGCCCAGGCCCCGCCCCAGCCCCGCCCCAGCACGCGCACCTTGGCCTGGTAGGTCTGCTCCAGCCGCCTGGCCCCGCCCAGGCCCCGCCCCAGCAAGCGCACCTTGGCCTGGAAGGTCTGCTCCAGCCGCCTGGCCCCGCCCCGGCCCCGCCCCGGCCTGCGCACCTTGGCCTGGTAGGTCTGCTCCTGCAGCCCAGGCCCTGCCCAGGCCCCGCCCTGGCCCGTGCACCTTGGCCTGGTAGGTCTGCTCCTGCCGCCCAGGCCCCGCCCCGGCCCCGCCCCGGCCCGCTCACCTTGGCCTGGTAGGTCTGCTCCAGCTCCTGCCGGTACAGCCGCACCTGCTCGTCGTGCTGGCCGCGCAGCTCTTCCAGCGCCTGCGCCATCTTGAAGTCGTACTCCTGCTGCCGGCTGCTGTCCACCTCCACCAGCTGGCGCTCGTGCCGCCGCCGCGTCTCCCGCACCTCCTGCGGGCGGGGCGACGGGGTCCAGGGAGGCCGCGGAGGAAGGGCCGGCCCCGGCCCCCCGGGTCCGCAGCAGCCCAGATGGCTCAGGTGCCGGACGCAGGGCGCACTGACCGTCAAAACCACGTGGCCCCGGCTCCCGCACCCCCAATCCAGCTCCGGCCAACGCACACCGGGGGGCAGCAGTGCCACCCCAGGACTCGGGTCTCTGCCACCCCCCGGGAGGTCCCGAGGAGCTCCCGGCCTCTGCCTGCCCTGAGCCTTGGGGAGTGACCCGCGGATGGGGGCTGCTCTCCAGTCACCCGATCGAAGAATCAGCTAATCAGCCGATCGGTCTGTCCACGGGAGGTCTCCAGCGAGCCGCACACACACCCACCTTCCTGGCGCCCCTCGCGGCGCCCCTCAGCGGCTCGGCACAAGGGCACCTGCAGGCGCCCCTCGGGGACGGCTCCTGGGGGCCGGCCCTGCGCGCCCCTGCGGGTCTCCTCCTCCCTGCTCCCCGCGGAGACCCCCTCCGGGGCTCCAGGCCCCTCGCCGCTGCCCCCGGGGCCTCCTCCCCGGCTCCTGCTGGCCTGGGGCCTGGACAAGGCCCGGCCTGGGCCCCGCCCCTCAGCTGCATGGCTCGGCGGCCAGCGGCTCCGCAGGCGGTCAGCGGGGCAGTGAGCAGGGCAGTACGCGCCGCCCAGGTTCCACTCGGGCTGTGACGGCACAAGGGGCGGGCCCGGGGGGCGGGGCCTCTCACGGTGATGGCCGCACCTCCTCGAACACAGCAAGGGGCGGGGCCTGCCGGGTGGGCGGGGCCTCCCACGCCCACGCACCTCCTCGAACACGCTCTTGCGGAAGTCCAGCTCCTCCTGCAGGCTCTGGCAGCGGTTCTCCAGGTCCACGCGCATCAGCGTCTCCTTCTCCAGCTGCTGCTTGGCCACGGCGTGGCCGTCCTCCGCCTGGGGGACGCGGCCGGCTCAGGGTCCACCGGTCCGCCCGCCCGCCCCGCCCGCCCCGCGGGGCCGCCGGGGCCTACCTTGGCCAGCTGGGCCCGCAGCTCGGCCGCGGCGCTCTCCAGGCCGCGCTTGTCGCTGAGGGCGGCGGCCAGCTCCGCCTCGCTGCGGTGCAGCAGCGCCTCCAGGTCCTTCAGGCGGGCCTGGGCCGTGCTGAGCTCGCCCTCCCGCTTCTTGGCACTGGAACCCACAGGGCGCGTTAGGGGCCGGTGCTGCGCAGCGGGGCAGGCCCCACCGGCAGCGCCCGCATCCCATGTGGGCGCCGGTTGGAGTCCCGGCTGCTCCACTTCCGGTCCAGCTCCCTGCTATGGCCTGGGATGGCCCAGGTGCTGGGGCCCTGCACCCGCGTGGGGGACCCGGATGGAGCTCCTGGCTCCTGGCTTTGGATTGGCGCAGCTCCAGCTGTTGTGGCCTTCTGGGGAGGAACCCACAGATGGAAGACCCCCCCCAACTCTGACTTTCAAATAAATAAATCAATCCTTAAAAAGAAAAAAAAAAAAAGAGGGTACATTGACTGGGAGGCCAGGGGCCACCGGAGTCCCAGGGCCAAGGCGCCAGGAGCCCAAACACAGGGTGCCGTGGGCCTGACCCTCTCACCGGAAGGCCAAGGGTGGGCCGCAGCAGCCCCCTGCGTCGGGAAGGCCAGCAGGGGCAGTGGGCACCCACAGGCCCCTCCACGGCCGAGCTGGCCCCGATGGAGGGGCGTGGGCTCTGGGCAGCAGCAGGAAGGGGCTGGGAGACACTGGGCCTTCCCTGCTCTGAACAGGACAGACCAACGATTTGAGGCCTGGGCGAGCGTCCGCAGGTGGGAGGCAGCCCGCGCCTCCAGCCAGCGAGGCCCAGGCCCAGGGCTGAGTGAGCCCCTGGTGCCGGCCACGATGCAGCTGTCGCCCGGGGACAAGGCTGGGGCTGAGTGCAGGGGCGGGACAGCTCGTGGCACACAGGACGCAGGGGACGGGGTGGGGGCCGAGCGGAGCAGCCCAGACCCCGCCGGCCTCCGTGCAGGACCTCGCGTGTCCCCGTCCCCGGGGCCCCCGACTCCCACCTCTTGCTGGCCTCCTCCAGCTCGGCCTGCAGCTTCCCGGCCTCGATCTGCAGCCGGGCGCGCTCTCGGGCCGTCTCGTCCAGGACGCGGCGGGCGTCGGCCAGCTCCGCCTCATACAGCGCCTTGATGCCGCTCACCTGGGAAGACAAGAGGTGGGGCCGCAGCTGAGTGTGGGGGCCGGCACGCACGCACGGAGCGAGGTGGGCACCAGGGAGGGCCGCTCCCCTCCCCTGGCCGACACACACGCACGGAGCGAGGTGGGCACCAGGGAGGGCCGCTCCCCTCCCCTGGCCGACACGCACGCACGGAGCGAGGTGGGCACCAGGGAGGGCCGCTCCCCTCCCCTGGCCGACACGCACGCACGGAGCGAGGTGGGCACCAGGGAGGGCCGCTCCCCTCCCCTGGCCGGCACACACGCACGCACGGAGCGAGGTGGGCACCAGGGAGGGCCGCTCCCCTCCCCTGGCCGACACGCACGCACGGAGCGAGGTGGGCACCAGGGAGGGCCGCTCCCCTCCCCTGGCCGGCACACACGCACGCACGGAGCGAGGTGGGCACCAGGGAGGGCCGCTCCCCTCCCCTGGCCGGCACACACGCACGCACGGAGCGAGGTGGGCACCAGGGAGGGCCGCTCCCCTCCCCTGGCCGGCACACACGCACGCACGGAGCGAGGTGGGCACCAGGGAGGGCCGCTCCCCTCCCCTGGCCGGCACACACGCACGCACGGAGCGAGGTGGGCACCAGGGAGGGCCGCTCCCCTCCCCTGGCTGACACGCACACACGCACGGAGCGAGGTGGGGCTGCAGCTGAGTGTGGGGGCCGGCACGCACGCACGGAGCGAGGTGGGCACCAGGGAGGGCCGCTCCCCTCCCCTGGCCGGCACACACGCACGCACGGAGCGAGGTGGGCACCAGGGAGGGCCGCTCCCCTCCCCTGGCCGGCACACACGCACGCACGGAGCGAGGTGGGCACCAGGGAGGGCCGCTCCCCTCCCCTGGCCGGCACACACGCACGCACGGAGCGAGGTGGGCACCAGGGAGGGCCGCTCCCCTCCCCTGGCCGACACACACGCACGCACGGAGCGAGGTGGGCACCAGGGAGGGCCGCTCCCCTCCCCGGGCCGACACGCACGGGAGCCCCCCCCACGGCCCTGTGAGGAGATGGGAGGGCAGGTGCGGGGCAAATCCAGTCGCCCCAGAAGCTGCTCCCCAAAGCCCTGGACGCCGGCCAGCACCCCTGGGTCTGCCCAGGAGCCACCCGACAGGCCGTGGCCAGCTCCCCGGGGCGGCCCCTGTCGCGACGGCACAGTGCACCATCACCACGCGCGCTCTTCACCCCCAGGCTCCGAAACCAAACCCGGCAGGCACGGACATGGGGGCCAGATCCAGCTCTGCGGGGGGGGAGCCCGTCCCCGGCCTCCACCCACCCCCACTGTGACAACCACGCGTGTCCCCAGGGGCAGTCGTCCCTCTCCCGGGGTGCTCACCGCGCCCACTCCTGGGCTGTGGGGACCCCCCTGGGCCTATAGGGACCCCTGGGCTGTGGGGACCCCCTTGGGCTATAGGAACCCCTGGGCTGTGGGGACCCCCTGGGCTGTGGGGACCCCCCCTGGGCCTATAGGGACCCCTGGGCTGTGGGGGCCCCCCTGGGCTGTGGGGACTCCCCTGGGCTGTGGGGACCACCTGGGCCTGTGGGGACCCCCTGGGCCTGTAGGAACTCCCTGGGCTGTGGGGACCCCCCTGGGCCTGTGGGGACCTGCCTGAGCTATGGGGTCCCCCTGGGCTGTGGGGACCCCCCTGGGCTGTGGGGACCACCTGGGCCTGTGGGGACCCCCTTGGGCTATAGGAACCCCCTGGGCCTATAGGGACCCCTGGGCTGTGGGGACCCCCCCTGGGCCTAAAGGACCCCTGGGCTGTGGGGGCCCCCCTGGGCTGTGGGGCCCCCCTGGGCTGTGGGGACACCCTGGGCTGTGGGGACGCCCTGGGCTGTGGGGACCCCCCTGGGCTGTGGGGACCACCTGGGCCTGTGGGGACCCCCTGGGCCTGTAGGAACTCCCTGGGCTGTGGGGACCCCCCTGGGCCTGTGGGGACCTGCCTGAGCTATGGGGTCCCCCTGGGCTGTGGGGACCCCCTGGGCCTGTAGGAACTCCCTGGGCTGTGGGGACCCTCCTGGGCTGTGGGGACCCCCTGGGCTGTGGGGGCCCCCCTGGGCTGTGGGGACCCTCCTGGGCTGTAGGAACCACCTGGGCTGTGGGGACCCCTGGGCTGTGGGGACCCCCCTGAGCTGTGGGGACCACCTGGGCCTGTGGGGACCCCCTGGGCCTGTAGGAACTCCCTGGGCTGTGGGGACCCCCCTGGGCCTGTGGGGACCTGCCTGAGCTATGGGGTCCCCCTGGGCTGTGGGGACCCCCTGGGCCTGTAGGAACTCCCTGGGCTGTGGGGACCCTCCTGGGCTGTGGGGACCCCCCCTGGGCTGTGGGGACCCCCTGGGCTGTGGGGACCCCTGGGCCTGTGGGGACCCCCTGGGCTGTGGGGGCCCCCCTGGGCTGTGGGGACCCTCCTGGGCTGTAGGAACCACCTGGGCTGTGGGGACCCCTGGGCTGTGGGGGCCCCCCTGGGCTGTAGGAACCACCTGGGCTGTAGGAACCACCTGGGCTGTGGGGACCCCCTGGGCTGTGGGGACCCCCTGGGCCTGTAGGAACCCCCTGGGCTATGGGGACCCCCTGGGCTGTGGGGACCCCCTGGCCTATAGGAACCCCCTGGGCTATGGGGACACCCTGGGCTGTGGGGGCCCCCCTGGGCTGTGGGGCCCCCCTGGGCTGTGGGGACCCCCTGGGCTGTGGGGACCCCCTGGGCCTGTAGGAACCCCCTGGGCTATGGGGCCCCCTGGGCTGTGGGGACCCCCTGGGCTGTGGGGGCCCCCTGGGCTGTAGGAACCACCTGGGCTGTAGGAACCACCTGGGCTGTGGGGACCCCTGGGCTGTGGGGACCCCCCCTGGGCTGTGGGGACCCTCCTGGGCTGTAGGAACCACCTGGGCTGTAGGAACCACCTGGGCTTTGGGGAGCCCCTGGGCTGTGGGGACCCCCTGGGCCTGTAGGAACCCCCTGGGCTGTGGGGACCCCCTGGGCTGTAGGAACCACCTGGGCTGTGGGGACCCCCTGGGCTGTGGGGACCCCCTGGGCTGTAGGAACCACCTGGGCTGTGGGGACCCCCTGGGCTGTAGGAACCACCTGGGCTTTGGGGACCCCCTGGGCTGTGGGGACCCCCTGGGCCTGTAGGAACCCCCTGGGCTGTGGGGACCCCCTGGGCTGTAGGAACCACCTGGGCTGTAGGAACCACCTGGGCTGTGGGGACCCCCTGGGCTGTGGGGACCCCCTGGGCTGTAGGAACCACCTGGGCTGTGGGGACCCCCTGGGCTGTAGGAACCACCTGGGCTATGGGGAACCCTGGGCTGTGGGGACCCCCTGGGCACTCCCCAAAGCCTGGACGGAAAAGGCTCCTCCCACAGTCTGCAGCCCAGGCCCCAGCCTGCCTACGCCCACACAATACACACACAATAATACGGCACACACATGTACACATACTAAACACACGTGCACACTACACACTGCACACACAGCGCACAGACTGCACACACTGAACACAGGCACCCACACATGTACACACATGTACGCACACATGTACACACTGCACAGACTGCACACACGTGCACGTAAAATGCAGGTACTGCACACACAATTGCACACACATGCACACTGCACATACAGATGCACACGTGTGCACACATGGACAGAGCCTGGCTGGCGCCCCCTGCAGCAGGGCCACAGCTGAGAGAAGCTCCGGCCCTCGCGTCCTGACGGGAGTGCGGGCACAGCCAGCGAGGCGGGGGCAGGCTGGGGTCTCCAGGGCAGGCGGGGGGAGGGGGCACGACAGGAGAGCTCGCCGAGTGCCTGGGAGGACGTCACGGTCAAGGCCCAGCCGGCCTCACAGCCAGGGCCTCCTGGCCTGCCCCTAATGAAGGCCTCTGGGGGCCCCCGGACGTCCACACAGCCTCCCGGGTCCCTCTGGGCCACACGGCCAGCGGGCACCACGACTCGGAGCTGTCGGCCGAGCGTCCCTTCATGTGCGCCAGGCTGTGTGCAGGCTCAGCGTCTGAGATACGTGGGCCCAAACCACGGTGGCCACGTCACAGCCACCAGACCCTCCGCAGACAGGCGGGGACGCCCGGGTGCTCACCTGCCCACCATGTGCACGCCACGGCCTGCGGCACCACGACCCCAGCCAGTGTCCGCCCACACTGGAGCACTACGCAGCCAGGAACGGGGTAGGCTCTGACGCTCACTGCGTGTGGGGGGCCTGAGGACATCACACCCGGGAGAGACACAGAGGCCCCCAGCTCCATGGGGGACACGGCCAGCACAGGGACTCCAGGGACAGGGGGCAGAGACTCCAGGGACAGGGACTCCAGGGGACAGGGACTCCGGGGGACAGGGACTCAGGGGACAGGGACTCCAGGGGGCAGAGACTCCAGGGACAGGGACTCCAGGGACAGGGACTCCGGGGGACAGGGACTCAGGGGACAGGGACTCCAGGGGGCAGAGACTCCAGGGACAGGGACTCCACAGGGACAGGGACTCCAGGGGACAGGGACTCGGGACAGGGGACAGGGACTCTGGGGACAGGGGGCAGAGACTCCAGGGACAGGGACTCCGGGGGACAGGGACTCAGGGGACAGGGACTCCGGGGGACAGGGACTCAGGGGACAGGGACTCCAGGGACAGGGGGCAGAGACTCCAGGGACAGGGACTCAGGGGACAGGGACTCCAGGGACAGGGGGCAGAGACTCCAGGGACAGGGACTCCGGGGGACAGGGACTCAGGGGACAGGGACTCCAGGGACAGGGGGCAGAGACTCCAGGGGACAGGGACTCAGGGGACAGGGACTCTGGGGACAGGGGACAGGGACTCCAGGGACAGGGACTCCGGGGGACAGGGACTCAGGGGACAGGGACTCCAGGGGGCAGAGACTCCAGGGACAGGGACTCCACAGGGACTCCAGGGGACAGGGACTCGGGACAGGGGACAGGGACTCTGGGGACAGGGACTCTGGGGACAGGGCACACGGGCCTTCTTTTGGGTGACAAGTTCTGGAATTGGTGGTGATGGCTGCAGCCAGCACCCGGGGGGCAGGAGTCACGTGTGTGGGCCACGAGAAGACAGTGCAAGAACAGAGGGGGCGGGGGTCGGCCCTGACCCTCCCTCACGGACAAGACCCCCGACAGGCGGGGCCGGCAGGTGCCCTGCCCCACTCCCCTGGGGAGACAGGAAGGGCCCCCAGCAGGCGGCCTGCAGGGACCCTGCGGCCAAGGCTCTCGGCACAGCCGCGCGCGGGCTCTGCCTCCCCCGCCCCGAGGCCCTCTGAGGGGTCTCATCCCCTCAGCCCAGGCCCGCGAGGCAGACAGCAGCCGCACAGCGCGGTGGGGACAAGGACGCCACAGGCACCTGCGGGGCCCGGGGCAGAGGACCGCGGGGAAGACCAGGAGCCGTCCGCTCCCTCCCCGCCCCCGCTCCCGGGGCTTCTTCAGGCGCAGTGGCTGAGGGGGAGAGAGGGAGAGAGACAGCACTCTGCACTGACGTGGGCACCGGACACGGCTGCCCCTTGTGTGGGCTGACAGGTGTGGCCGCCGACAGATATGGAGATCGACAGCTGCAGGGCCGAGGGTGGGGTGGGGGAGGGTCCGGGCCCTGCGCCTTCCCAGCAGGCTCTTGGCAGGGACAGGTGCATGGGCTCCGTGGGGACAGGGGCAGGGGCTCCATGGGGACAGGTGCACAGGCTCCATGGGGACAAGTGTGCAGGCTGGGCAGGGACAGGTGCACAGGCTCCGTGGGAACAGGTGCGCAGGCTCCATGGGGACAGGTGTGCGGGCTGGGCGGGGACAGGTGCACGGGCTCCATGGGGATGGGGGCAGGGGCTCCGTGGGGATGGGGGCAGGTGCACGGGCTCCATGGGGATGGGGGCAGGGGCTCCATGGGGATGGGGGCAGGGGCTCCGTGGGGATGGGGGCAGGTGCACGGGCTCCATGGGGACAGGTGCACAGGCTCCATGGGGACAGGTGTGCGGGCTGGGCGGGGACAGGTGCACGGGCTCCGTGGGGACGGGGGCAGGGGCTCCATGGGGACAGGGGCACAGGCTCCATGGGGACGGGGGCAGGGGCTCCGTGGGGGCAGGTGCGCAGCCCCGCTGCCCCACACTTGGTAGGTGCTGTGGCTCTGCCTCCCAGGGAGTCCTGCTACGCCCGCCTGCGGCGCCCCTGCACACGTGGGGTGCCTGTCGTGGGGGCGGGGAGACGCTAACGGGAGCCGGCCCTTTTACAGCAGGTGTAACCCGGCAGGGCTCACGGACACAGCGTCAGGTCTGCTCCCCCTGGGCCCACCCAGCACCCAGGCCTCCAGCCACGCCCACCTGGCCAGAAGTGGCCTCCCCACAGCGGAGGGATCTCCATGGCGCTGGCCCGCTGTGTGACGAGGGGGGCTCGGGTGTGCACAGGGCCCCCCAGGCTCCAGCGACGCCGAGTGGCCGGCAACCGGCCACACTGTCTCTGGACGTGGGGGCAGTCACCCAGGCTGACCCACACCTCTGGGCAGGCCCCTCCCCCTCCACAGCCCTGTGGCCAGCCCCTCCCGCACTGGGGGCTTGGGGGGCGCTCATCACCTGCTCGTCACCTGTTGTCTGGGCCCCCGTGCCCACTACAGGCGGCCGTCCAGCCTGGCCGGGGCCCAGCGGGGAGCAGCTGTCCAGCCCTCTGGCGGGAGGACCAGCGTCGCCTGCTCACACCCCGCGCCCCCGCCGGCCGCAAGCTGAGGGCGGCACGAGTGGCTGAGGCAGGTGGCCACGGGGGGCGGACGGCCCTGCCCCACTGCACAGCCGGCCGAGAGGCAGAGCGGCCGTCGAGGCCACACAGATGCACCACAGGGCCCCGCGCCAGCCACGCTGCCCACGCTCCCTCCGCCTGGCCCGCACGGCTCTCCCCTGGTGAAGCCTCCTGCGCCCATCTCAGAGGCCGGGACGCGAGGCTGGTCCCCGGGGAGCGGCTCTGCCCCGGGTGTTGGAAGGAGCAGCCGAGTGCGGGTGTCTGAGCCCCCCTCTCCCCGCTCAGGCTGGGTGTGGAGTCGCTGGCCAGGGCTCCCCCAGGGCAGACTCATTCCCCCAGAGGCAGGAAGTGGGTGCCTGGGCCCCCCCACAGCCCCCCAACTGCCCAGTCTTCCCTGCAGCCCTGGGGGTGGGGCCGCCTAGCCAGGGTGTCAGCACCCAGGACTCACCACGCCCCCGACGTTCCCTGACCACACGGGACACCCCGGACCCCACAAGGCCGCCCCCCCAGGACCCCTCAGAGAGCCTGAGCCCCCGCACCTACGCGAACCCCCCGACTCGCCCCCACCTCCAGGGGGTCTACACTGGCTTGCACCCTTTGGCAAGGGGGCCCCCAAGTTTCCCAACTCCTTGATGGGCTGGACACCCCAGTCTGCACCCCCCGGGGAGCCCCGATTCCTGTGCCCCTGCAGCCCTCACTCAAGGGGGCCCAGACCCGGGCTTTCTGGGAGGGGTCCTGCCCAGTCTCCCCCTCCCGCAAGGAGCCCCCAGGCCCTCCGCAAGTGGGGTTCTGTCCAGTCTCCAGGGCCCACATGGAGAAGAACCCCACATTCCTGGGGGCACCCCCAAGCCCCCCAGTTCTCCAGAGAGGCCGCTCTGGTGCCCACCCCCTGCTCAGGGGCCCGAGAGGGGGCTCGCGGGGTCCACACCTCCACGTCTACACGGAGGGCGACGCCTGCTCAGTCTACACCTCCCCCTGGAGTTCTGCAAACTGGGGACCCTCAGCAGACAGCCCTGGCCACATCCCTCACTCAGCTCGCCCCCCACCCAGAGAATGGCCCTCCCGCCTGTGCTCCTCGCTTGGGGTCCCTGAGGTCACGGAGCCCACCCCCCACCCCCGGCAGACGGGGCGGGCCCGGGTCTGCACCCTGGATCGGGGTCACTGAGAGCCGCCCCCCCCCACGCCCGGGGGGCGGGGCCAGCCCAGCCTGCACCCCTTTGCTCGGGGCCTCTAGAAACCCCCGGGACCCCAGAGGACGGGCCCACCTGGGGTCCCCCGAGACCTACTCCGGCAGACAGGGCGGGCCCGGTCTGCACCCTGGATCGGGGTCACCGAGAGCCCCCCAACACCCGGGGGGCGGGGCCAGCCCAGCCTGCACCCCTTTGCTCGGGGCCTCTAGAAACCCCCGGGGACCCCAGAGGACGGGCCCACCCGGGGTCCCCCGAGACCTACTCCTGCAGACAGGGCGGGCCCGGTCTGCACCCTGGATCGGGGTCACCGAGAGCCCCCCAACACCCGGGGGGCGGGGCCAGCCCAGCCTGCACCCCACCCCCAGAGCCCCCAGAGGACGGGCCCCACCTGGGGTCCCCCGAGACCTACTCCGGCAGACAGGGCGGGCCCGGTCTGCACCCTGGGTCGGGGTCACTGAGAGCCCCCCAACACCCGGGGGGGCGGGGCCAGCCCAGCCTGCACCCCACCCCCAGAACCCCCAGAGGACGGGCCCACCCGGGGTCCCCCGAGACCTACTCGGGCCGACGGAGTCTGCACCCTGGATCGGGGTCACCGAGAGCCCCCCAACACCCGGGGGGCGGGGCCAGCCCAGCCTGCACCCCACCCCCGGGACCCCAGAGGACGGGCCCCACCTGGGGTCCCCCGAGACCTACTCGGGCCGACGGGGCGGGCCCGGTCTGCACCCCGTGCCCCCCGCCCGCGCCCCCTGCCCCGCGCACCTCGCGCGTGGTCACCTCCTCCTTCTCGGAGATCCGGAGCAGCAGCCGGTCGTTCTCCAGCTCGAGCGCGCGGACGCGGTCGATGTAGTGCGCCAGGCGGTCGTTCAGCTCTCGCAGCTCCTCCTTCTCCTGCAGCCGCGACAGGCGCGTGGGCGACAGCGGCGTGGCGGGCCCGCCCGCGCGGCCGGGCAGCGGCGTGGCCATGGCGGCGGCTCGCGGCCTGCGCGGCTCCCGGCGGCGGCGGCGGCGGCGGCGGCCCGGGCTCGGCGCGCTCATTCAATCCGCCGCCGCGCAAGATGGCGCCGCCGCCCGCCCGCCGCGGGGAGCGCCGGGAGTTGTGGTCCGACCGCGGGGCGTGTCGGGACTTGTAGTCTGCGGCCGGCCCTGGACCCGCGCCAGGGCTGGGCGCCGGCTCCCGGGGTGGACGTGCGGGACTTCATGCCAAGCGAAACGAGCCGGACGCAGAGAGGCGGGCACCGGCCGCGGGAGCTGCAACAGCTGAGCTGCGAGCAGCCGGGCTAGGCCGTGGGGGCCCTGTGTGTCCACCTCACGGAACACCACGGAACACCTCGCAGGGGTGATTTAATTTTTAATTCTGTTTAAGTATTTATTTATTTGGAAGTCAGAGCTACAGAGAGATATCAACCTTCTATCTGCTGGTGCACTCCCCAGATGGCTGCAACGGCCAGGAGCCAGGAGCTCCATCCGGGTCTCCCACGCAGGTGCAGGGGCCCAAGCACTTGGGTCATCGTCCACTGCTTCCGCAGGACATAGCAGGGAGCCGGACCGGAAGTGGAGCGGCCGGGACTCGAACCGGTGCCGGCACTGCAGGCGGCGGCTTCACCAGCTGTGCCACAATTCCAGCCCTAATTTTTAAATTATTATTTTTTTTTAACGTTTTGGGAGGCAGAAGGTACCTGGCCGCTGTGGTCATTGGGGGAGTGAACCGGTGGCCGGAAGATTTCTGTCTCTGAGTGAATCCTGGAAGAAAGGGGGGGGGGTCGTAATTGTCACCAAGGCGCCAGACGTGTCTGCCAGGGGAAGGCGCTGGAGGTTCCAGTTTTGGGGAAACCTGGCCCCCTCTCGAGTTCGGCTGATGAACGGCACCCACACAGGCCCACTCTGGTTGGCCCTGGTCCACGGCTGAACCCCCAACAATGGCATTTAACCGGGCGCTACCAGCGTGGGAGGGGGCGGCCGGGTCGTTCCCCGGGGCGGGGCCAACCTGGATGCTCCTGGCCCCACCCACTCCGAGCCAGGAGCACCCAGAGACGTGACAACCATAGCTGGCGGCAAAATAGCCCCCAGTTAGAAGCCAGTACCCTGGGCACTGCACCACCCCAGGAAGCCGTGCAGACAGCCCCCCAGCCCCCCCAGGTGCCCAAGGCCCCCCAGGCCCACCAGGCGCCCCAAGCCGCGGGCTGAGGGCCCGACTGCCCGGCCAGCCTTCTGGGGTGCGGGTGGGCGGTCTCCCCCTGGTGCGCGCTGTGCCCTCTCTCATCACCGCGGGGCCCTCTGTGGCCACGTGGCCTTCTCAAAGCTACCTTGTGTCTAAGGAAGCCTTAGGGTTACTGTTTCCCGCCCCTCTGCGGATACAGGTGCCCCCCCCCAGTCACCTGCGGGCACACCTGGGGGGCGGCAGCCATGGCTCCAGTGCTGGGTCCCTGCGCCCTCGGGGGCCCCCGGGGCGGAGCTCCCAGCTCTGCCTCTGCCTGGGCTGCTGCGGGCTTTGGGGAGAGACCAGCAGGTGACAGACAGGCCCTGGCTCTGGCTCTCGTTCACATAAATCATTTTAAATGTATAAAGACGGCTGGTAGAAGGGGCTTCAGTAAAGCCTGAAATACTGCCCGAGGCGCGGCAGGGGGCTGGCCAACACCCCCCCTGCCCATCACAGCCCCGCTGACCTCGGCCTGGCGCCCCCGCGCGCCCCATGCGCCCCCCGGGCCGCGATGGCGCCCTCGAAGCTGCCGCCCGCCCAGCGCGGGAGGGGGGTGCGCGGCGGGGTCAGCGTGCCCGGGGCCGCCCCCCGAGGACCCTCCCCGCCCAGGGTCCGGCTGGGGTGGACTGCAAGTCCCAGAACGCCCTGCGCTTCCGTGGGTGGGGCCGGGGCCGCGCCCTCGCCCCGCGCGCGCGTTGGGAGGCGCCCGGGCGACTTTCAAATTTCTGCCCTGAGCTTGCCACTGCCCCCTCCCGGGCCCCGGGGCGGGGCCACCTGCGGAGCTGGCCGGTCCACTCCCAGGACGGCAAACTGAGGCACGGGGCGAGGGGCCACTTCCGGGACCCCCCCAAGCAGGGGCGTGCGCACGGCCCCAGGGGGCCCCCCCCCCGCTGGCGGCCTTGTGGGGGAGGGGTCTTGGGGACAAGTTCTGGGCCGGACTGCCCAGCCTCTGCGGGCCCCTCCCGCCCCCCGCGCCCCAGGGTGGATTTCGGCGCCGGATTTAACGGCCGCCGCTTGGCCTGCGGCCGGGACTCCGGATTCCACAGCCGGGAGGCCGGACCTGGATCTGAGACTGGGACGCGAACCTTCCAACCGCAGCCCAAACCTTCTGTGGGCGGAGCCAGGGGCGACATGCACACGCCCGCACACACATGCACGCGCACACATGCACGCACGCGCACGCACACGACATAGAAGTGGATCCTACAGGAAGGGACCCTGCTCGGTGCAGCAGCTGAGACCCCGCGCCCCCTACGGCCGGGCCTGGGTTCCCGCCCAGCGCTGCGCCGGCTTCCAGCCCTGCTGCTGGGGCCCTGGGTGAGGCTCCGGTGCCTGGGCGCCGTGAGAGACTCGGGCGAGGCCGCAGCCTGGCCGGCCCCAGTGGCTGCAGACTTTGGGGGGTGACCCAGCCAGAGCCTCCCCTGCTGGGCGCCACCGGGAGCCGCCGCCTGGCTCTGCGTCGTGGCCGCGGCCAAGCAGGGCCCTCGCGCTGTTGCTGTGGACATCACAGAACGGTTCCGGCCTCACGGCTGGCAGTGGCTGCCTGGGGGGGGGGTGCGTGTGCCGGTGCCGGCCGCTTTGCCCTCAGCACCAAGCTCTGCCCTGCGCCGTGCAGAAACCACGGGGAAGCCACGGCCTACACGCGGGCATCCATATAGCAGGAGCAGGTCCAGCCCCGGCTGCTCCACTTCCGGCCCAGCTCCCTGCTGTGGCCTGGGAGAGCAGTGGACGATGGACCAAGTGCTGGGGCCCTGCACCCACGTGGGAGACCCGGATGGAGCTCCTGGCCCAGCCCCGGCCGTTGCAGGCATTTGCGGAGGGGACCAGCGGATGGAAGACCTCTGTGTGCGTCTGTCTGTCTGTCTCCCTCTCATTCAAAAACAAAAAAACAAAACCACCCAGGGCTCGGGGAAGCTCCTGCCTGCACGCCCTGCACCCATCGCATCGTCACATCCTGCGGGGACCAGGACCCAAAGCCCCACAGGGACCCCTCCCCGCCCCTCCCTGCCCTGCCTCTCTTTAAATATGTATTTATTCGAAAGGCAACTCAGAGAGAGAGAGAGAGAGAGAGAGAGAGAGAGAGAGGTCTTCCACCTGCTGGTTCACTCCCCAGATGGCCACAATGGCCAGGGCTGGGCCAGGAGCTCCATCCGGGTCTCCCATGCAGGTGCAGGGGCCCGAGGACTTGGGCCATCGTCCACTGCTTTCCCAGGCCACAGCAGAGAGCTGGACTGGAAGTGGAGCGGCCGGGACTCGAACTGGCATCCCTGTGGGGTGCGGCCCTGCAGGCGGCGGCTTCACCCACTCTGCCACAGCCGGCCTTGGTTTGGCTTTTTAATTCTTCCTGAGTTCATTTTTGTCTGAAAGAGAGAGACGGAGGCCGCGATCCCCACCCGTGGGTTCCCTCCCCGAGGTCTGCAGGGGCCAGAGCTGCGCCCAGGCCGGGAGCGGGTGCAGGGGCCAGGGCCCTGAGCCGTTGCTGCCGCCTCACGGGTGTGCACGGGCAGAGCCGGGCCCCGGGAGCCCTGCCGGGGGCGCTGGTGGCCCAGGGGCGTCTGTGCGGCCACCCCAGGCCCTGGCTTCCGCGTCAGCGTGCTGTAGCCAACTTTCCCACGAAAACACGGAGAGGTCAGGTCAGCAGGTCGGGGAGGCACAGCTGGGCAGGGAGGGGCCCTGCAGGGGTCGTGGCCGCTGCCCGCCCCTGGCCGCCCCTGGCCATGTCCACGCTGGCCCGGCCCACCTCCGCCCGGCCCCTTCCTGTGCGACTCACGTCTGGAGTGACGATGACTCAGCGGCACTCTGAAGCCTCGCCTTGGGGACGAACGGCGTCTTGTTCATCCATACAAAGCAAACATGATGTCAGCACCCAGCCCTCCCGGCCTCCCCGCTGCCTGTGGCTTCCTGCCCCCCCCCCCCAGGAACCCATCCAGACCCCTCCCCGCAGCTCCAGGGCCCACCCCTCTGATCTCAGCCCCCCGGGGCTTCCTTTAAGTATGCCAGGGGAGGGGCCGCCCCAGGACCTTTGCACGTGCCGCGCCGAGTCAAGCCTGGCTGCTTGTGTGTCACCCAGGGTCTCACCTCCGAGAAGCCCACCTTAACCACACTGTGCAGAGTGTCACACACAGCCTCAACCAAGCCAGTACCAGCGGCCCTTGGCCGACACGTGAGAACCAGGTGGCAGCTCCAAGCCACAGCGATTTTTTTGGAACCCACGCATTTGAGGACTGTCCACAAAGGTCACGGAAAATGAGCAGCGTGGAAACGCGGTGCGTGGATTTCCAGGGCTCCTTTGCTCCCAAACACGTCTTCTCTCCACTGTCCCTGGGGCTTTGTGCTGTCTTGCATAGTCGACAGGATCCCCACGCGGCAAGCCGACATTTGATTTTTTACGACAGCGCATCTGTGAAATTACACGCCGCGTGCGTAGGATTTCAGAAACCCCGCAGCTGTGGGAGCCCGCGTCCCCCCAGCCCGCACCTGCCCCTTCCGGCGGGCGGGCGCTGGGACCCCGCGCGGCCACCAGGGGGCGCCGCTCGCCGCGATCCCGGGCCGCTCGGCGCCTCCGCGGTGGGCGGCGCGCAGGCGGCGCGATGCGTCAGCCAGGGCGGCCGGGGCGCTGGGCCGAGGCCAGGTCCCCCGGTGGGCGCGGGAGGGGGCGCCGGCGTGAGTCACCCGGGAGCCCCCGGCGGAGCGCAGGAGCCCGCCCGGCTCGCGACCCGCCCGTGTGCACGGGGCAGGGCCGCACGACCCCCGCCTCCCAGGTCTGGTCCCTGCGGCCGGCGTGGGCACCGGCCCGCGCCCACCCGGGGCTGGCTCCTGGCCTCAGTCTCCCCAGGTGGCCTGCAGGGGGGCGGCGCCGACTGCGGCCTGGGATTCGCGGGGAGGGGGCGCCTGGAGCTCCGCGGCGCGGGGTACCCGCGGGGGACAGTCCAGCCGGCCGCAGTGCGTCCGCGCGGACAGGTGGACCCCGCGCCCGGGGGTCCTGCACGGCAGCAGGGGAGCCCCTGAGCGCACCCCTTCGTCCGGGTGCACGCACGGAGGCCCCCAGGGTGCAGGGTCCCCGCAGCCCCCACGCCACCTCCCACAGCGCCACCCAGACGCCTCCGGCTCCAAGCCGGACCCCTCCCCGGCGCAGGGCCCGGGGCTCCCCAGGCAGCGGGAGGGGATTCCAGGTGCCCCCCAGGCCCGAGAGGCCGGGGCACCTCGCGCGCTGGAAATCCCGCGCGCGCCCGGACCGCGCCGCGGCTGCCGGGAAATCAGGAGCCAAACTTCTGCTTTTTTTTTTTTTTTTTTTTTCCTGTTCTCGCGCGCTCGGCCCCCGCTCGCGCCCCCACGTGGGGCGCCCCCGCCCCGCCCGCGCGGCGCTCCGCCCCCTCCCCGCCGCCGGCCAACCGCAGCGCCTGCTGCGCCGGCCTTTGTTTTTCCACCAATCGGAGGAGCGGAGCGCTCGGCCGAGGCCGCGCCCCCGGCTGAGAGTCTATAAAAGCGGGCGCCGGCGGCCGGGGCGCAGTCCGCCGCCGGCCTGGGACGTGCGGGGCGCCCGTGGCCCTTCGGGATTTTTCTCCGGGAACCCGCGAGCTCCGGTCCTTTCTGGGGGAGGGCTGTCGCTGCCTCCCGAGAGCCTCGGTCGCTTCCGGCTTTCCTGCTCGGACGTGGCCGCTTCCAGGGAGGAGCCGGCGCGCGGCCGTGTCCACTGTGGGTTACACCTGCAGGATGACGCTGGAAGAGCTGGTGGCGTGCGACCACGCGGCGCAGAAGTAAGTGGCCGAGGCCCCCGGCGCACGGGGACGCCCCGCCGCTCCGGCCGGCGCTGACCCTTCCCTCCCTCGGCCCTAGGATGCAGACCGTGAGCGCCGCCGTGGAGGAGCTGCTGGTGGCCGCGCAGCGCCAGGACCGCCTCACGGTCGGGGTGTACGAGGCGGCCAAGCTGATGAATGTGTGAGTCAGACCCCCCACCCTGCGTGCAGGTCGTGAGGCCGGGGCCCCCTCCCGCCCTGCATCCAGGCCTCTGGGCCCTGCGGGGGGGGGGGGGACGAGGGGCTGCGGCATCATTTGCAAGCGTCTCCCCTTCCCCTTACTTGGAGGGTGCGCCCCCCCCCAGGCGCTCTGCGTGCACTCTGGCCCCCGGCTGAGCCGCCCCTCCCTCTGGCCCGCAGGGACCCGGACAGCGTGGTCCTGTGCCTCCTGGCCATGGACGAGGAGGAGGAGGGCGACATCGCTCTGCAGATCCACTTCACACTCATCCAGTCCTTCTGCTGTGACAACGACATCGACATCGTGCGGGTGTCCGGCATGCACCGGTTGGCGCAGCTGCTCGGGGAGCCGGCCGAGGCCCAGGGCGCCTCCGAGGCCAGGGACCTGCACTGCCTCCTGGTCACGGTAGGTCCGCCCCGCCCTGGGCACCTGCGCCCGGTGTTTGGACCGGCTGGTCTGGGGCCAGCTCAGTGCCCAGCCATGTCTGGCGCGGGCCGCGTCACCCAGCGAGCTAATTTCGAGCTCCGCCCACCCCCGGGGCTCCCCCTGACCCCCTCTCCTTTGCCTCCGGCAGAGCGCCCACGCGGACGCCTGGAAGAGCCAGGGCCTGGTGGAGGTGGCCACGTACTGCGAGGAGAGCCGCGGCAACAACCAGTGGGTGCCGTGCATCGCCCTGCAGGAGCGCTGAGCGCCGCGCCCGGAGCCTGAGCCGCTGCCAAAACTTCACAACCAGTATTTGACGCCCCTCCCCCCAAAGCAACCCAGCCCATGAGACCACCGAGGGCAGCATCGCTGGAGGAGGGGGGGGGGGCCTGTGGCCACCCCCACGGCCGGCCGCAAGCCGGGAGCAGCGCCAGAGGAGGCCGCCAAGCGAGGAGGAGCTGGGGGTCTGGGCCAGTGGGAGCTGGGCCCCCCCAATGGAGCTGAGGGCGCCGAGCACCGAGGGTCCCGACTGCACACGGCGGGGTGGGGTGAATGGACCGCACCTCGAGGCCAGAGCTGACGTCAGCAGACAGGACTTGGCTGAGGGTCTGCACCCCGCATGGACCTGGGGCCTGGGAGCCGGGGTCTGCACCCTGTGTGGACCTGGGGGCCTGGGTCTTCACCCCGCACGGACCTGGGACCGGGGTCTGCACCATGCATGATCCGGGGAGCCAGGGTCTGCACCCTGCACAGACCTGGGGCCGCAGTCTGCACCCCGCACGGACCTGGGACCCGGAGTCTGCACCCCGCACGGACCTGGGACCTGGGACCCGGAGTCTGCACCCCGCACGGCACGAACCTGGGACCGGGGTCTGCACCCCGCACGGACCTGGGGCCGGGGTCTGCACCCTGCCTGGAGCTGGGGCCGGGGTCTGCACCCTGCGCGGACCTGGGGCCGGGGTCTGCACCCTGCACGGACCTGGGGCCGGGGTCTGCACTCTGCCTGGAGCTGGGGCCGGGGTCTGCACCCTGCACGGACCTGGGGCCGGGGTCTGCACTCTGCCCGGAGCTGGGGGCTGCCCTCGCGCCCGCGCGCAGACTCGGTGGCGGCGGCAGGAGCCGGCCGACCCCCAGCCCCCGCGGCACACAGAGCTCTATTTTGTTACTGGAACCGCTGGGAGGCGGAGCTTACGGATAATGTCTATTTTTGATTTCTGCTACGAAGGCCTTGTAATAAAGTTCTGAAACTCTGGCTGGGCTCCGGCGTCCGCGCGGCCCCGCCCGCCCCGGGAAGTGCTGCTGGGGTCCCGGGGAGCAGCTCCCGCCGCCCCCGCGCCGCAGCAGGCGCCGCCCGCCTCCTGCCGCCCCGCAGCAGTTACGAGACCGGTTTATGACGAAACCTGGCCGCCGCGCCTCTGCGGTCCCCGGCGGCGCTGAGCCGGCCCGAGCTCCCGCACCCAGAGGCGCCGGCTGCAGCCCCCCGCCGCCCCGCCACGGCCGGCCATGGCGCAGGGCCCAGGAGGTCGCGGGGCCACACGGCCACGCCCGGGCTGGCAGCCAGCGCGCCGTGGGGAACCCCCCGGGAGCGCCCCCCCTCCATGACACTACAGAAAACAAGGTGTTTTTTTTTTCCTTTCCCCAAACTAAAATGAAGCAGAAAAGTCCCCAGGAAGCCGCCTCGCGGCCCAGCTGGCCCTGGCACGGCGTCGCATTGCTGTGCCCAAACCGAAACCGCGCGCCCCGCGCCCCCGCCTCGGCTCTGTCTCCCCCTCCGCCCCGCAGCCTGGGTCTGGGAGCCGGCGGGGGGGGGGGACGGAGGCGGCCCCCGCCCGCAGGCCGCGACCTTTCCACCGAGCCCCACGTGGGCGCGAGAGGAAACCCCCGGCGCCCCCCTGGAGTCACGCGGCCCAGGGGGAGCCCCGCCGGCGAGGGGGCGGGGAAGTCCCCGGTGGAGAGGGGGGAGGGGCGAGGGACGCCCCTGGGGGAGGGGCGGAGGAGTCTGCAGGGTGGGGAAGGGGGTGGCGCCCAGGGGCAGGGGAGAGGGGCCGAGGTGGAGCCCAGCGTGGGCGGGTGGGCTCCCGAAGGACCGCGGCAGGCAGGGGCGGTTCCCGGGGAGGGGGAATGGGGTGTGCGGAGCTGGCCCCGGGCTGGGACACTAGGGCCTGGCCTGCTCCCAGAGGCGGGCTGTGTCCCCAGGCTGACCCTGGCCACCCACGAGGGCCACATGAGTCTCCCGTCCAGTGTGGCCAGGACCGCGAGGAAGACGGGGGGGGGGAGGAGAGAGCGGGGGACTGGGGGGACCCTAGTGGGGTCCTCAGCCAGACCCTGGCCCCGCGCCTCCATCTCCCCTGAAGACAGCCAGCCGTGGAAGGCCCGGTCCTCTGATTGGCAGCTGTCAGTCATTGGGCCCGGAGCCCGGTGCCCGCTGCCCTGGCTCGAGGCTAGGCGGCTTTTCCAGCTATACTTACCTTGAGACCTGGGCTTCTTTGTAATTAATTTTCATTTTATTTGAAACGCAAGGAGATGGAGACAGAGTCTCCACCCACTGGTCCCCTCCCCAAATGCGCACAGCAGCCGGGGGCGGGCCAAAGCCGGGGGCCAGAACTGCGACTGAGCCGTTGTCTAGTGTTTGCTGTTACTACTGCTGCGGAGGCCGGCGCTGCGGCTGGCCCCGGCTGCTCCACTTCCCATCCAGCTCCCTGCTCATGCGCCTGGGCAAGCACAGATGGACGCCCGAGGGCCCTGCACCTGCGTGGGGGACCCGGCTTTGGCCTGGCCCAGTCCCGGCCCGGGCCTTGGTGCCCTCTGGGGAGTGACCCAGCGGATGGAAGTTCCTTCTTTCTCTGTCTCTCCCTCTTTGCCTTTCCAACAAATACAACTTTTTTAAAAAGTTACTGCTGTCATCGATAAAAGGGGGCGCAGAGGTGGGGCCTAGCAGCCCGCACCCCAGGCAGGAGCTTGCGCCCGGCTCCAGCTTCCTGCGCATGCGCACGTGCCCCACCCCTGCAGTGGGGGCTCCAGCGCTGGGGCCCCGCCCCCTGGGAGACCCGGATGGCTGGTGCAGACATTTGGGGAGTGAGCCAGCAGGTGGGAGGGCTCTGCGGTCCGCAGCTCCGTCTCTGCTTCCCAAGTAAATGGAGTAAAATGTGGCGGAGGCGCGGGGTGGGGGTGGGGGAGCGGGGCTGCACCACCCCGGTCCTTGGTCCTCCGCCCTCTACGGCACAGCGGGTCCGGAGAACACGGGGGCTCGGTCCTGCCCTGGGCGCCCGTCCTGGGGACCAGGGGCCAGGAGACTGGTGCGTGCGCCTTGGTCGAAGGGCAGGAGACAGCGGCAATGCTGGCGGCACGCTGCACACAGCCGCAGCCACGCCTGCACACGCCTGCACACAGCCACAGCCACGCCTGCACACAGCCACAGCCACGCCTGCACACGCCTGCACACAGCCACAGCCACGCCTGCACACGCACGCACACAGCCACGCCTGCACACGCCTGCACACGCCTGCACACAGCCACAGCCACGCCTGCACACGCACGCACACAGCCACAGCCACGCCTGCACACGCACGCACACAGCCACGCCTGCACACGCATGCACACGCATGCACACGCACGCACACAGCCACGCCTGCACACGCATGCACACGACCGCACACAGCCACGCCTGCACACGACCGCACACAGCCACAGCCACGCCTGCACACAGCCACAGCCACGCCTGCACACGCACGCACACGCCTGCACACGCACGCACACAGCCACAGCCACGCCTGCACACGCCTGCACACGCACGCACACAGCCACAGCCACGCCTGCACACAGCCACAGCCACGCCTGCACACGCCTGCACACAGCCACAGCCACGCCTGCACACGCCTGCACACGCACGCACACAGCCACAGCCACGCCTGCACACGCACGCACACAGCCACAGCCACGCCTGCACACAGTCACAGCCACGCCTGCACACGCCTGCACACGCCTGCACACAGCCACAGCCACGCCTGCACACGACCGCACACAGCCACGCCTGCACACGCATGCACACGACCGCACACAGCCACGCCTGCACACGCACGCACACAGCCACAGCCACGCCTGCACACAGCCACAGCCACGCCTGCACACAGCCACAGCCACGCCTGCACACGCACGCACACAGCCACAGCCACGCCTGCACACGCCTGCACACAGCCACGCCTGCACACGCATGCACACGACTGCACACACAGTTACACGCGCCGGACACTGCCCCAGCTGCCCCGGGGCGAGGCGCTCAGCCTCTCTAGGCCCAGTGCCCACGTGCGTTCACGCGTGTGCACACTGTACGGACACGTCGTGGCGTGCGTGGGGTCAGTCGTCCTTAGGCCCCGGCCCTGTCAGCTTCCCTGAACCCAGCGAGTGCGGGGAGAAGTCGCAGTGGTGACCTCTGTGGGGCCCAGCGCCCCGGTCCCCTGGTTTTCTAGAATGTTCTTATTTGGAATTCAGAGACAGAGCCCGCAATGGCTCACTCCCCAGATGCCCACAAGGGCCAAGGCTGGGCCAGGTCTGAGCCCGGGAACCTCATCCAGGGTGGGCGGAGGGACCCAACCCTGGGCCGCCCCTGCAGCCGTCGCTACTGTCCGATTCCAGAACATTCCATCAGCCGGGACCCCCATCGGCGGGCCAGGCCCTCAATCAAGTCTTGTACGAGAGATCAGCCCACGGGGCTCGGGGGTGCGTGGACGAAGTCCTCCCAGCTCCGCCTCCCACCCACTCCCGGCTGACCTCCTGGGACAGCAGCCAACGACGCCCCACCCCGCCCCCGGGGCCCCCACTAGGTCAGGGCTCCTGGCCCCCATCCGCTCTCTAACTCCAATGAACGCATCTTAAACAACACAACAGCAATCGGCCAGGGGGCGGCCCGTGTCCGGGCTCAGGGGGACTGGAGTGTGTCACCCCCGAGGGACACACGCCGTGGACCGCAGAGACCCGGGAGGGGGCTCGCTCCTCTCGCCTGTAGCCCGAGGAGACCGTGGGGGCTGTCGCGAGCACAGTGGAAACTTCCAGAACGGTCAGCCATGACTGTGGGGGTCGGTACGCGGCTCCTCCTGTAGCAGGAAACGCACTCGGGCACCCATGGCACTAAGGTGACCCACGGCTGCCCCGGGACCCTGCAGGGAGCGCCTGGGGTGCCCCCAGCTCTGGGGTCAGAGACGCTGCTGCTGCCGCCGAGGGACCCACTGGGTGGCCTGAGGGTCTTCCTCTCTACTCTTTCAGCTTTAATTTAATTTAATTTTTAAAAATTTACTTATTTGAGAGGCAGGGAGAGAGAGAGAAACAGGTGAGGAATTCGCATCTGCTGGCTCACTCCAGGTACCCAGGGCTGGGCCAGGCCGAGGCGCAGAGCCGGGGCCCGTCCTGGGCTCCCACGTTGGAGGCAGGGACCCAGCCTCTGCACCAGCACGGCTGCCTCCCAGGGTGCACCTCGGAGCAGGCGGCCAAGCCTGGCGCCAAACCCCACCCCCCCAATGTGATCCCCGATGGAGAGAAGCAGAGACGCAGGGGGCAGCTGGGCCCTGGCCGCTGGCGGGGGTGGCGGGGCGGGGGAGGGGCACGCCCAGGTTTATCTGGGAGGGGTGGGCTCTGGGGACTTGGCTGTGACACACACAGCCCGGTAGCCGGTGCACCTGCACGTGTGAGGCCCACAGCTCTGATCCCCGGGGGGACCTGCAGTGACCCGGGGTCACTCCCAGAGACCCCAGGTGACCGCAGTGACACTCAACCCCAAGGCCAGCGGGTCTCCCAGTGCCCCCCCCCCCGCCACAGCTGGAGAAGGGGCGGGGCTTCCTTTCCCGGTCGTCCCTCCTCTCGGCTGCATTGTTCTCCCGGGTCCTCCTCCCGGTTCCCACCCCACCCCCCTGCTCCCCGCGGCCAGGGATTCCCAGGCCCTGGGGCCGGGGCGGGGCGCGTCGGGAGTGGGGTGAAGGCCAGGGCAGCGCGAGCGCCCGCACACGCGTGGGGGGCCGCGCTCTGCAGACCCAGCAGGGGCGACATGAGTGCCTCCTGGATGGCTCCACCGCGGCGGCCAGCGTGACCCGGTCCCCCCCATCCACCACCGGGGAGGTCACAGCGCCCAGCGCGCAGACCCACGCGCCACCCCGAGAGCGCGCCGCCCCCTCCCGCCAGACACTCGGGGCGGAGAGGGCCGCTGACCCAGGCCCGCCCACGCCAGCAGGCGGGAGTCTCGGTTCCCGCGTCCTTCAGTGGGATAACTGGAGACAGAGGCGGGTGCGCGACAGAGACATCCCCACGCGGGCGAAGTGCTGGGGCCTGTCCCGCTGCGTGCCCGGCCCGGGGGCCCCGACCCTCGCCCTGGGCGCGCCGCCCGCGACCCCCTCCGCTCCCGCCGGGGCCCGCCGGGCGCGGTGTCTGCCGCCCCGCCGGCGGCGTCTCCCTCCCCTCCCGAGCCCTGGCGGCGCGCTGCGGGCCGAGGGCGGGGCGTCGGCACAGGCCCTCCCTCTGTGAGCGGCGCCTTCCCCGGGCGGCCTGGCGCGCAGGGCCCGGGCACCGCGCCAGCGCCCGGAATAGCCTCCCCGTCCGGCCGCCCGCCCCACGCCCGGGCGGAGCCGCCTGACCTGCAGGGCGCGGGGAGGCCGCGTGCTCAGGAGCACGGGACAGCGGCCGCCGCCCTGGGCCCGCGTGCGGCCAGGCCCACTGTGTGCAAACCCCACTGTGTGAGCAGCCGCGTGGGGAGCTAGGCGGCCTCGGCGCAAACCCCCGCCTGCGCGCATCCGCGCCGTGCGCAGGCGTCGGCCCGCGGGGAGCGGCTGGGCCCACGCACGCAAACCAGCCGTTGGCGCGGCGGCCCAGGGCTAGGCGAACAGCCGCGGCGCGGGAGGACCTGGCTGCGTGCGCTCGCGCGTTCCGCTCTGCGGGGGCGCAGGGAACGGCTGGCGGCCCTCGCAAGCGCTCACGCGCACATCCTCCGGGCCCGCGGTGCGTGGAGGGCGCGTGCGCCGCGCACCTTCCTGTGCGCCTCGGCCGACCCTGCTCGGGCAGAGGCTGCTTCCGGCTCCCAGGGGCTCCAGGTGTGCGGGTCGGGGTTGCACCTGCGCCCTGTTTGACCCGTGGCCTCCCGGGAGCACGGCTGGGGACTGGGGGCTGGGGCGGGGGGGTGTGGTTTTCTGGAAGCCCTGGGGCGAGTGCGCGGGCAGGCAGTCTCCGTGGGCAGGGCGCCAGGCCTCGGCTTCCCTGAAACCGGGCACAGCAGCTGGGAGAGGTTTCCGGCCGGCCCAGCCTCATCTGGCCCCGGGCACTCTCGGAGGAGGGCGGGGCGGGCCAGCCAAGCCAGAGTCAGGCCCGGCCCGCACATGCCCCAGCAAGAGCTGCCGGTGCACCTGTGTGCACGCAGGGGGCACGTGTGCGTGTACACAGGTGCACGCCCCCCCCTATCTGCAGCCTGCATAGGAGGTGCCGGCTCTGGCACACACGCGGCTTCCACTCTTGCGAGTTTCCCGTGACCCACGCAGCACGGGGGCAGTGGGGGAGGCACCCTCGCCAGGAGACGCCTCCTCCTCCCACGCGGCTCTCAGTAACTGTTGGCCCAACGGACAAATGCGTGCAGGGACGCAACATTCCACAGCCGGTCTGGGTGTGCAGGCACCGGGCTCCGGAACCGGGCCCAGCGGCCTCGGCTGTGCACGGAGGTGGCCGTGAGCCTGCAGGCGCCGGGCTCCATACATGGGGCTGGTGGGAGGGGGGAGTCAGAAGGTGCAGGGTGGGGCCCTGGGGGAGCCACGGTTCCATTTCACAGCTGGGAACACGGAGGCAGGGCTGACCACGAGAGACACGCCCTGGCCTTCATCCTGCTACCCCAACCCTGGCAGCCAGAAACTGTAGGTTCCCACGCGCCCACGGCCTGCCCCCCCCCCCAGGAAGGAGAGAGACCCTGCTGGGCAGGCTGAGGGGGAGGGGAGCCTGCCTGGGTCCTGGGGGGGTGGGGGCAGGGCAGCTGCACAGGCCCTCCCCAGCCTCTGAGTGGGGGCTCCTCGGCCTGGGCGCCTCTGTGTGTGTGATCTCATGCACACGCGTGTGCGTCCGTGCGTCCCGGTGCATGTGAGCCGCCAGGTGCACGCGTGTTCGCAGGTGTGGGTGCCAGGACTCCAGTGCCCCAGGGCCGCGCCTCCTGGGGGCATGGACGCCCACACTGCCCACAGCAACCAGGCCGGCTACGGCGAGTGCGCACTGCTTCCCTGCCACATGGTGCCCATTAAAAAAAAAAAAAATCTTCGTTTATTTCTAAGCTGGGCTCACTGAAGTCGAAATGACAAACAGGGAGTCCGTGCTGCGGGTGCCCGGCGGCCTGGGCTGCACAGGCCCCAGCCGTCCAGGTCCTCACTCCCAGGCCCGGGCAACCAGAGCTGGGGCGGCTCCCCGGCCGGCCAGGAGGTCCCTCACATAGAACCCGAGTGTCCCTGCACAGCGGGCCTGCTTGCTCCGCCACGGCTCCTCAAAGCGAACCCAGACGGAGGGACACAGCCTCAGCCCACCGTCTCAGCTGCCCTGCTAGTGTCCACTGCTTCCAGAACATTCCATCCCCACCCCCACCCCCAGGAATCCACTTCACACACGGGGGGCTTCACACACGGGGACCCCGGTATCTGTCCACCAGGGCTGGGTATTTGGGGGGGGCCCCGGGGGGACCTGAGCGGCCACGCGGTACGAGGCTGCTGGGTGGGGCAGGTCCTGTGGGTGGGTCCGAGATGGCCACCGGGACACGCTGCGCTCACACCAGGCCCCCCGGGACCCACGCCAGGCCCCGGGGCTCCCCCGCAGATGCACGGTGGCCCCCGACCCCACCCAGGGCCGCGCCAGCGCGCGCCCCAGGACAGGGCCAGAGGCGCGGGCCGCAGACACACGGCGATTTGTTCACCCCGCCAGCCAGCCTGTCTCCTGCCGCTGTCAGTAATTAGCGCCCAGACTGGCGGGGAGACGGCGAGCAGGCTCCGAGTCACTGCGGCGGCCCCACGCCCACGAGCCGCGGGCACCTGCAGCGCGGGCGCCTGCCCGGGCCGGCGAGGGGCGCCCCCGGGGTCTGGGCGCGCAGTCCACGCGGGAGCACGGCTCCCGGGGGGCGCTCGGCCACGGCGGGCAGCGCGCACGCGGGCACGCAGGGGCCGCCGAGCCAGTGCGCGCGCGCCCCGCCTCCTCCCCGGCCGGAAGACCCGCGGCGGCGCTGGCGTCACGGGTTTCCACGGGGGCCCCCGCGCGGGGGCCGGGATTCCCTGGCGCGGGACCGCCCGTGACGGCGGCGCTGGCGTGCGTCGGCCGCGCTGGGGAGGAGGCGGGGCGCGCGCTGCGGATGACATCAGCCGCTGCGTGTCTGGAGCCGCCCTGGGCGGAGGGGGCGCTTGGAGAAGTAAAAGTGACGCCGACTTTTACCGCGAAACTTCCAAAAAAAAAAAAAAGAAGAAGAAGAAATAAAGAAAAAGCCGCCCCGGTTCCGTCCGGCGCCGCTCCACTAGCGTCTGAAGCCCTCGTGGTACCACTGGGTCCCGGCTTGGGTTTGGCGCCAAAACAAATTTATCTTTTACTTCCTTTTTGCAAGAACTTTGTGTCTGCGTGTGGAGCCTCTGCGTTGTTGGCGCCCATGCGTGCAGAGCGCTCGATGCGCGTCCCGCGCGCTGCCACCCATTTCACAGACGGGGACACCGAGGCCGGGGCATCGCCAGCTCCGCGCTCAAGACCCGGCCCCGAGGGAGCAGGCGGGGGCCGCAGGCACCCATTGCCCCGCGCGCCCTCTGCAGGGCAGACCCCCGCCCCCCGCCCCCCAGCGCGACCCCGATCTCCCGCAGGAGCGCGCGCAGAGCCGGCCCGCGGGAGTCCCGGCGCCGCCCAGCAGACCGGGCGCTGAGCCAGCTCCGACCACGCTGCGCCTCTGCGGTGGCCGGAGGCGGTGCCGCCCCGGAGCCGGGGCGCCCGGTCTGCCCAGGGGGGTGTGCCCACCGCTGCCTTTGTGCTGACGCCAAAGCGAATGGCCTCTAAAAATAGCCGGGGAGGAGACGAGGGCTATTTTTAGCCCGCGCGCGGCTGGGGCCCTCCCAGCTCCCGGGTCAGCAGCCTTGGCGAGGGGGGAGGGGCGCTCCGCTTGGCGAGGGCCCCCATCCGGGGCGGGGGTCCCTGTGCGCGCAGCCGGCGCTGGGGGCGGCCGCCGGGGAGGACCTGGGGGGCAGGGGCTCCCCAGGCCACCTTCCCTGCCACCTCACCCGCCTGGCTCGCTCGCTGCCGGCCCGCCCTGGCCTTTGCCCGGCTGAGCCGCTGCGTTCTATTTTAGGAAGGTGTTGGAATAATTTCCCGGGCTATTTTTAGCCGGTTTGGGGATTCCTCCACCCAGGCTGGCCACTGGCCTCTGCTCCTCCCGGCTGACCCGGGGCTGGCCCCCCGCGCGGGGACGGGGCGGACGGGGACACGCGGGGTCCCTCCCGCCTCTCCGCGTGGGGGTAGGGAAGGCGGCGATGGGGCGTTCCCACGACGCTCCAGGTGAGCCACGCATTCCGGGCTGGGGTGGGGCTGGCCAGCCAGTGACCTTTCACCCCGTTTTAGGGTTGTCACAGAAACCTCACCTTTCACCTCCTTTGGGGGGGGTTGACCAGGCATCCGGAGGCCCAGCGTCCCTGGCTGGGGGTTCCTGCGGAGGGGGGCACCTGCCTTCCCACCCAGGCTGCCCGAGCTGCTGGGCGACCATGGGACAGGGAGGCCACCTCTGTGCAAGGCGGCATCATGACAGTCGCCTATGTGTAGACGTCGATAAATTATTTATTTATTTGAAAGATCTCGCACCTGCTGGTCCACCCCCCCTCCCCCAATGCCCGCAAAGCTGGAGCCTGCAACTCATCCCCGGTCTCCCATGTGCGTGGCGGGGACCCAGGCCCGTCAGCCAGCACCCACTGCCCCCCAGGGTGTGCACAAGCAGGAGGCTGGATTGGGACCCCGGGATGCAGGCGGCCCAAGTGGAGTGACCAAGATCCTGGTGGGGCTGGAGGACGTGGTCCGGGGCCGGAGGGACGTTCTGGGCTCTTCCCAGGCTGGGAGGCTGGCG